>NW_007052024.1:5075-17597 GCF_000164805.1 Carlito syrichta | reverse complement strand
CTCTTTCTGCCTCAGGAAGCCCCAATTATTCTTAGGTTTGGTCTCTTGAAGTGATCATTCATCTCTTGCAGGTTTGATTCTGTCTTTTTGAGCTTCTTTTCTATGCTTTTGACAGTTTGGGTTAGTTCTGTGTTTTGGTCTTCAAGCTCTGAGATTCTTTTCTTCGGCTTGGCTGATTCTGCTTTCCATGCTTATTAGTCTGTTGTTCATTTCCATCACAGTATTCTTTACTGCTGTCATTTTCTGACAACAACTCCTTCCTATTTTCCTCTTGTCTCTCCTCAATTTTTTTAATTCTCTCCATTAATGTCTTGATGTCTGGGTTTGTTGCATGTAGCCAGTCATTCTGGGGACTCTTCATTGTCTGTGTTCCAGAATCTGTTTTCTCATTGTTTGATCTCCCAGGGGTCTGTGTAAGACCTATATTCTTCTTTTGGTTTTTCTTCATTTGTGCGGTTTTTCCCCCTCCTTACTTTTTCCTTCCCTCCACGTCACCGTCTTCTTTAATTCTGTTATTCAGGGGTAAAGGGATTGGTTTTACTTCTGTTTGTTCAATCTCCTATTCTTTATGTACGTCCTCTTACTTTGTTCAATTCTGAAGTTGCACTGTAGGTTGGAGGTGGTCCGTTTTGCAGTTTTGAGATGTACTTAAGGGGAGAGCTGTGATTCAAAATCTGTCTGCAGGTCCTGGTATTCGCTGACAGGCGTGTGGATAATGTGGAACCCACTTCCCACTGCCCTGGATTCTCTCCATGTAGTGGGGCTGTAGGTTTACTCCCTGAAATAAAATGTGGTTAGCAGAGGGAAGAGAATGGAGCAGATAGTGGTTTGAAGAGGGGAGTGGAGAGATAGAGGAGTAAGGGGGGAAACAAACGAGTGTGCAAACAAATAGAAAGAGAGGCCTATACTGAGACAGATAAAAACAATAGAGCACAGCTACAGATGAACCAACTCTCATACAAAAAAATAAAAAATAAAAACAAAACATATAGTGATGCTAACATACAAGCTAACCAACCACCTTGTTAGTGTGCTGTTCCTCTATACAAAGATATGGTTTACAGAGAGAAGAAAAGAGAAGAAAAGGAAAAGGAAAAAAGAAAAAAGGGAACAGTACAGTAGGAATAGAATTAAGTCATTAAACTGATAGAATCAATGAAGCGCACTTTGAGTCATTTCGTTTAAGTTCAATGCCCTTTCAGGTCTGATTTCTAGTTTTTTCAAACTGGCAAATTAGTTTGCCGTTAGAGTCAGTTGCCCCTGATCTGCTGTGAAGGACAGTTCAGATTAACCTCCGTTCAGCAGTTTGGTCTATGTCTTTATCAAGCTTGTTTCTCCCGTTTCGGTGTTGTTACCTTGAATCGCCAGCAGGTGGTGCTATCTCAGCTGCTCGCCCCAGAGGGGGTGGGGCCGGACAGGAACAAGATGGCTGCCTGCCTCCGAGCAGGCAACAGGAACTCCACGCCGGCGGGGCAGGACAGTCTTGGACACAGGAGAGGTGGCAGCAATCCCCGCAGATCTTCCCTGAAGGGTTTGGTGTGCATATCCTCGGGCCGGGTGGTGTGATGTGCTACCCATCCCAGAGGCCACGCGGCGGTGGCGGTGGGACTCTTTGCAGTGCAGTAACTTTCCAGTCATTGCGATGTCCCAGCGGTGGCAACGGCCGAGCTCTGTCTGAAGAGCAGGTTGCGATTCTGGGGTTCCCAGCCCCCCGGGGCGAGAGTCAGAGACCCACTGCAGATCTCCCTTGCAGAGGGCTTCAGACGCGGGGTTGCCCCGTCGCCATCTTGCCGCGTCTCTCAGGTATCTTTTTTGTAGAATAATTTGAGTTCCTCTGGGTATATTCCCAACAGGGGAATTGCTGGGTCATATGAAAGGTCAATTTCTAGTTCTTTTAGAAATTGCCACACTGCCTTCCAAAGAGGTCGCACTGGCTTGCATTCCCACCAGCAGTGTAGAAGCGTTGCTTTTTCTCCACATCCTCCCCACCATCTGTTGTTTGTTTCATTAATGATATGGCCATTCTTACAGGGGTTAGGTGATATCTCAGTGTGGTTTTGATTTGCATTTCTCTGATGATGAGTGAGGCTGGTGATTTTAACTCTGTCGGTGGGTGAATAGAGGAAAACTGACTCTGCAAGTATCCGGGAAGTAACAGGACCCCAGGGACAAACCTTTCTTCAGGTCTTACATCCACAGTGATGGGCAGATTCAGAAAAGCTTTGGGGAGATGGTTCCCCAGACCCAGAGGGGCAGGGTCATGGCTGGGTGGAGAGCTTCCTCAGTTGGGGTCTCCTGAGGGGTCCTGCGGAGATCAATGACTACCATGCCTGAAAGGAGCTATTCAGAGCACCGGAGAGCTCAGTCCAGCCCAGGAAGTTCCTTTCCTCCTTCATTCATCTGCTAATTTGGCTCACACTAATTGAGCACCTGTGTGTAACAGATTTTGTTCCGGCGGATGGGGACACAGGTCACCCACAACCTGCTCCCTGCCTTTCCGGTACCTGTGGGTTCTGTCTCTGCGCCCGCCCTGCTGGTTTTCCTGGATGTGACCAGCCACTCACCACTGAGCAGCTCTTTGGGCTCGGATGACGAGTATAAGCTGCTGAACTGGATGACAACGGCCGTCAGGTATTACTTCATCCTCACTTGAAACACACCTCTGAGGTGAGTGCTTATCCTTGAGGAGGATCTGGAGGTCCTCAGCGGTCAACCTGCTCAGCAGTGGAGCCAAGGTAGAACTTATGCATGGCCTGTGAACCTGTGGGATGTAGGTTGTGTGCCTTCCGTAAAGTGAAGAGGGCACTAGGCATGGGTGTGCACACCAAGACAAGGGGCTTGCCCAGGACTGAGCCTTGTTGGACACTCGTGGTCTGATGGCGGAGAGGCGTTTGCGAAGAAAAGGAGCTGGGACAATTGAGAGGCAGGAAGCAGATTAGGAGAACGGAGCATCATAGGGAGTGTTTTAGGAGGGAATGAGTCGTCACCACTGCACATGTTGCTGAGAAGTCAGGCACAAGACAGCCTGGAACATATCCACTGGCTGTGGTGGAAGCAGGGCTAGGGGCACCCACCAAGGGGCTGGGTGGTGAAGTAGATGTGTTCCAGGCTGTTTTGTGCCTGACTTCTCAGTCACAGGGCTGGGGGCGGCCACCGTGGGGCTGGGTGGGGAAGTGGGGGCCACGCGCCAGATGAGGGTGAGTAGAGGAGTGAGTGGGAGGGGGGGAAATGAGGCCGCTTTTGAGATCTTTTGTCTTTGAAGGGTGGGAAAGACACTGGAGCTGCAGGAGGATGGTCACTCCTATTAAAGCAGGATTTACCTGCACGTGACTGAGGACACCCATGGGGGAGGAGCCCCCAGACTCTGAGGGAAGCCATCTTTCACCCTCATGGAAAGCTTGCCCAGCCCAAACTTTCCACATAGCACCCAGAGCCAGAAACCTGTTATGAAACTCACATTCACTTCCAGGGTAAAGGGATTTTCACCTGGACTAGGAGATGGATGCCAACGCCTCCTCCTGGTTCCCCCCCCATCCGGCCCTTATCTACAAACATGAATAGGGAACTAAGAGACACAAGACACACATAAAACCCACCAAAAACGCACTGCAGAAATCAGAACAAGATGAAACCACCCCAGGGGATGGTAGGATGAAGAGGGGGAGACCTAGTTCCAGGGATGCCCTTTGGGCCCTGGATAAAGTCGTAGCTGAAGCTGTTCCTGAGCATTCTGTGACATGGGCCAAGATCTCCTCGAGCAGGCTTGGACTGGATAGAGCTTTGTCATCTGCACCCAAAACAGTCCTGGCTATGTTCACTGAGTGCATCGATCTTCCAGAAATGTAGGGATAGTTCTTTGGTGTCCTGTCATTCAGAGTTTCCATTTCAGTGCCAGAAAAAACAGTCCTGGCTATGTTCACTGAGTGCATCGATCCTCCAGAAATGTAGGGATAGTTCTTTGGTGTCCTGTCATTCAGAGTTTCAATTTCAGTGCCAGAAAAAATAAACATTACATTCCAGTGTCATTATTCTGCCTGAAAATTATTCCATGACACAAAGAAATGAACTAAACAGAACAAGTAAATTATTATTATTTTTTTTTGCGAGAGTCTCACTCTGTTGCCAGGCTGGAGTGCGGTGGCATGCTCCCAGCCACCGCAGCCTCAACCTGCTGGGTTCAGGTGATCCTTTCACCTCAGCCTTCCAAGTAGCTGGAACCACAGGCATGTGCCATCATGCCTGGCTAAATTTTTAAAACTCTATTGTAGAGACGAGGCCTTACCAAGTTGCCCAGGCTGGTCTCCAACCCCTGGCCTCAGGAAATCCTCTCTCCTCTGCCTCCCACAGTGCAATTTTATGATAGTATCAAATATAGTCTTCAGAATGGAAAAAATAGAATTGCTTTATTGTCCATTTGACACATTATCCGCATAAATAATGGCCTGCAGGTTTCCATTATTTTCTCAAAAGAAATTGGTCCAATCTGCCAGGAGGTGTTGCTACGTGTATTTATGACATTATGCTCTGTTTCACTTTTGCCTTCCCTGAAATCTCCATCCATTCGTATAACTGTTTGTTTGTTTCATGGGATTTTAATTTTGGTGCATTTTCTCTATATGCTACTGTTTTATTGCATACAAAAGATGTATTTTCTCCCACCTACATTTTCTTTCTTTTTTAATGCAGGGGATACATGTGCAAGTTTGTCATGTGGTATGTTGCATGATGGTGAGGTTCAGGCTTCTATTAAACCTGCCGCCCAAATAGAGAACATAGCACCTGATAGACAATTTTTCAGCCCTTGGCCTCCCCCTCCCTCCCCCTTTAGGGTGTCTGTGTCCCCATCTTTATATGCATATGTACCCCTTACTTGTCTTTCACTAATAGGTAAGGACGTATGGTATGTGGCAGATGAAAGTTCACATAGCCTTCAAGCCAAAAGTATTATAAGAACAACTGCTTTTTTCTGCTCATCTCTGGGGACACAAAGCGCCAAATCTCTAAAATATTTTCTATCTATTTTCATTACTGTGTTCCTCTCTTATATTATTTTCACTGCTGGCACCGAGATCCCAAACTTAGCAAGGTTCAGGATGAAAAGAGCAGAAATCCCCGGGAGTTACTCCCCACAGTTGGTGGGTATCTGTGCTTTCTTTTCCAGGGAAACACATATTTGCATGTTTTTTATTTTTACTTTTATTTTCTTTTGAGTTGGAGTCTCACTCTGTCACCCAGACTGGAGGGCAGTGGCCGCTCCTGGCCCCCACAGCCTTGACCTGCTGGGCTCCGGCAATCCTTCTGCCTCTGCCTTCCAAGTAGCTGAAACTACAGGTGTGCGCTACCACACCCAGCTAATTTTTGATTTATTGTAGAGATGAGGTCTCGCCAAGTTACCCAGGCAGGTCTCGAACCTGCGGGCTCAGGCAATCCACTCACCTCAGCCTCCCAAAGTACCGGATTACAGGCTGAGCCACCGAACCAGGCTTCACATTTGCATGTTTATTTAGAAATGATTATTCAGGCAACCTCTTGGGTTCCCTCCCACTCTGAGAGCTTTTCTCTCCTCTCAATAAATCCTACTTTCAAAAACAAACAAACAAAAAAGATTATTCTTCTTCCTTCAAGGGAAGTAATATCTTATGGCTCACTTTCGACGTATAAATCATGTGGTAGACACAGGTTGTGAATTTAGTGCTGGGTGTCAAAACATTTGGTTGCTGTCTAGGCTTTAACATTGTCTTCTGCTCGGTTCATCTTTGGAAGCCTGAAGTTTTCAAAACCTTCACTGACTTGGAGGAAAAGATGGGGCCCTGAGTCAAAGAGAAGACTGAGGGTGAGACAAGGAAACAGTGCAGCAGTTTTCACCTTGGCGAAAGAGCGTGTGTTGCGGTATTCATGGGTTGATGAAGAGAAAGCAGCGTGTAAGGAGTGACTGCTGTGTACATGGTCCATGCTAGCTGCCTGTATTGCCCACCTTGTGGGATCACATGGCTTGTTTGTACAGTATACTGGACATGCTTTCATTTATTTACTTTTAATTCTCAAGTTCACAACAAAGAAGGAGCTTTCCAAAGAACGATAGTCAAATGCATGATTAGGAGGAGGACCGGTACATGATGGCTGATTTTCCATCCCTCATCCTAAATGGTGAGAGCATTTTCAAGTCAGCTGATCTTGCTGCCAAACAACCAACTCATTAAAAACAAAGGGGGAGGGAATGACGCCGAATGACACACTGCAGTGAATGTTTGTGGCGCGGCTGCTGTGGCCCACCCGTCTTTCTCTGAGGCCCAGGCACTGTGATTCTTTCACTTGATCCTGCCCTATCCAGGGTGGAGCCTAAAGGGTGCACCGGTCCCCACCCGGGTCAGTCACACTCCTTCTCTGGAAACCAGGGACTGGGATCCAGAGAGGCTGGTCTGTGCTTGCAGGTCGCTTTCAAGTCGAATGATCAAATAAGGGATCTCTGCTGCTGCTGTATTGATCACGTGTTTGGAGAAGCAGCGAGATGCCTCTGTGAAAGGAAGAGTGGACCATGGAGGGAGAGAAGCCAGGGCAGAGATCTGAGTGGCTGTGTCTGACCCTGTTCTCCCTCCCGGTCCTGGTTCTGGCTCTTCTGGAAGCTTCTGTGTTTCCTGCTGTGGGAATGACCTCTCCCACTTTTTTTTCCCAATATTTTTTATTTTGATATTGTGGGGCACAGTTAAGGGTTAGGTATACAAATATGCTTCATTCAGGCACCCTTGTTGATAAGGGCTGTTTCCCCGTCCCCAGGCAGATGTTACTACCATTAATCCCACCTCCCTTCCCCTCTCCCCCCCATAGTTTCCCACCACTGTCAGTCCTTTTCTTACAGTATTACGTTGGATGTTCAAGGTCCACTATATGAGTGAGAACATGTGATACTCAGATCCTTCTTTCTGTGAGAGGTCACTCAGTATTATAGACTCTAGTTCCATCTAGGTTGCTGAGAAATTCATGATTTTGTTCTTTTTTATGGCTGCATAGTATCCCATCGTGTATAGGTACCACATTTTTTAAATCTAGTCCTCTTTTGATGGGCAGCATGGTTGCTTCCAGGTTCTTGCTATTGTGATACCACACTGAGATACTACCTAACTCCAGTCAGAATGGCAGTTATCAATAACTCAAAAAATAACAGTTGCTGGAGAGGCTGTGGTGAAAAGGGAACACTCCTACATTGTTGGTGGGAGTGCAAACTAGTGCAACCTCTGTGGAAAACAGTGTGGCGATTCCTAAAAGCTCTAAATATCGACCTCCCATATGACCCTGCAATCCCCCTACTGGGAATATACCCTGAAAAACTCAAATCACTCTATGAAAAAGATACCTGCACACATATGTTTATCTCCCACTTTTTATTGAGCCATTGTGAGAGGGTATCTATCACTTTCAATCAAAAGCGCATTGGCCAAAACTAGAACATATAGAAAATTCTATGGCATAGAAAAGAACTTGGGAGATACCCCCTGGGCAGTGCGGCTCTGACCCCCAGTGTCCACGGTCTTGTCTACACGGGTCATTTAAACAGCCTTGTCATAATGTCTCACTCATTTTTAAGCATTCAATGATTAATTAATTTATTTTAAAGATGTGGGGTACAATTCAGGATTGGGGATACAAATGGTTATTTATTTATTTTTTCTAATTAATTAGAGTTTTGTTAACGCGTAGGTCAAGAGCAGGCAAACGCCAGGAAAATAACTCTTGACAAATTGGCGCAGTTTGTGACAAGCTTTTACAGGTAAAATTTGCCGTATTGGCTACGTGGCAACTTAGTGACCATAGCAACTATTAACTGACGACTTGGCAACCAAAATGGGAACTATTGATTGTTAGGGAGCTTTGATTAATTTTATGTCCTAGGTATAGCCAGTGTCCAGAAAGTCCCCGGAGTTCTGCCATTAAGATATAGTTACATGGAGACAAGGAAGAAGAATCATTACACAATGCAGTTACCTTTGTTAGGTCACTAACAGAATATAAGAACAAAATATGAAAATGTCAAAGCGTAACGTTTGATTTCAGTTAACAAAGCATACAGTGACATGGAACTTATGGCTAAGGAGTTTTGTAACAGCAGGCAACAGTCAGCACGATCTGCCCAAAGGAGACAAAGCTGGGGGTCTGTGGTCATGGGAATACTTCCCTGGCAGGGGAGATACCATGATCACAAATGGTTACTGTACCTGTAAAGTTTGGGCCTGACTGTTCCCCATTTCAAATGTCTCACTCGTAATGAGGGGAAGCAGTTATTTCAAAGCTAAACACAACCAAGTTATTGCTTTTTAATGAATGTGTCTCCAGGTCCACAGATTACATCATGAAAGAACATTGAGTCAAGCAAGGTTTGGGGAGACCATAAACCTCAGCGCTGAAGGGTTGAGTCCTTCATGGGTGCCAACGTTCCTCTGAAACCTTCCTCTGAGTCCTCATACATCCAGGTAATGTAGGTTCCATGCAACCTCGCTGAGAGCGATCATTCATCTATGTGGTGGGGGTTAGGGTTAGGGTCAGGATCAGAATCAAGGTCAAGGATAGGGTCAGGGGTTAGGAATTAGGGTTAAGGTCAGGGCCAGGGGTCGGGGATTGAGGGTTAGGGTTGAGCTCCAGGCCATTGTCCCTCCGGCTCACCGACTCTGATCACCACTCCCGCCTAGAGGCTCGCCCAGAAGCTCCCTCTTCCAGGGCCCTCATGGCTAGGACCACTCTTGAGAACCCTCACCACCCCAGCACTCTGCCCGCTCTGGCAACCTCAGGATTGCTGAATCTTGTAATCCCATCTTTCTCAGTACATATATTGTTTCTTATTTGTGCAAAACTGTGAAGGTTCTGAGTTGGGAGAAGAACCAAGGCAGGGTTCTAGCAGGTAGATGCCATCACTCTTTAGGGACTGTGCTTCTAGGCCCATGGAGTGTGACCTTTTACCTTGCTGAGACTGCCCGAGGAGTCCCGGTTCAACCACACTTATCAGGAAAGAACAGACATCCTCACATGTGGCCACAGCTGGCCGGCCGGCACTCTCAGCTTCCCACACTTGGGGGTGCTCACCATGCTTCGGGGACTCGCAGTTCTCACAGGAGGCAGCCATGACTAGGAAGGAAGAGCACACGTGTCAAGGGCGGTCCACCTGTGCACACTTCCCATGCCCTCCCGTGCTCAGGGTCTTCCTGACCTTCCGGCAGAGACTACGCTCGGCCCCACGTGAGTCTCATCTGTCCGACAACTCCTGCTGGGCTTCCAGCTCCAGAGCCAGCACCCAAGGGCATCCCTGCTGGCATCTGCCCTCACTGTGCCCCTCTCCCTCGACTCCTACAGCACCTACTGTCCGCCCTGCTCACCCAGTTGTCACCTGCACGAATATGAAATTAACAACACCCGACTGATTATACGTGCTGAGTCTGTTTTATTTCCTATATGGGAGTGAGCTCAGAAGGGCAGGGACATGCTTTCTACGTGCTCCAATCATCTCAGTTTTCCATCACAAGGGGATTGTTCGCACCGTAGACAGACTGGAGAGACTCCAGACCCATAATGCGCTGTACTGTGATTAACTGAGAGTGCTGTGTCTCCCTTGGGAGGACTTTAATGTCTCTGAGGCTGGGTCTGCTACACCCTTACCAATGTGGGCATCTACTAATGGCCCCAGTGTGGCAGGACCCACCGCAGGGGTGTGGGCAGAAGATTCTGAACTCATATTGGTAACCTGGGTGGCTCCTGATCTCCCTTGGTGACCAAGGACAAGCAGACCACTGAGACCTTTGTGAGGATGTGTACTGACCTTGTGAATGACAGCTGTTGTGCGTTGCAGAAAGGATATTGCGCCTGGGGGCAGCGTCAGAAACCCATTTGCTATTGTCACTGACTGAAGGTCTGTGCTGAAGGCTGCCCCGCTGAGGGGCTTCTGCCTGACTTGCCTTGAAGGGTCGGGGTGGGGGAGCTAGGGCTGAGTTTCCTGGAGTAGCCACTACCCAGGCATTGTGGCTTGTGTCCAGCGTGAATGCCCTGGGGTCTGGCAGGATGAGCAGGGTGGCTGCAATGCCCCCATTGTCCACCAGAAGGTCCCCAATCTCCCAGCACAGGGTGTTGCTGGGCATCTTGGAGGTGTCCACACCCTCATCACCTATCTCAGAGCCCGTGAGGGTCCCCGTGGTGTAGCCATGGGAGGCCAGGCTCTGGGGGAGATCGCAGGTGCTATGTCTGAATTAAGGACTGTGCCAGCTTGGCTTGGGAGAGCTGTTTGAGCCAGGGGCATGTTCACTGGTCCTGCTGACTCTCCCTGGTGAGGAACAAAGCCCCGGTGCCCCAAGAGGAGCAGACACCCCTAAGAGAGAAGGGGAAGGGATGGGGCGAGAGGAGGCCAGGACTGTCCTGGGGAGGCCAGTGGGAATGCCACAGGCAGCCCCATGCAGCGAGCAGGTGTGGAAAAACTCATGAGAGGAGTCAGGCAGACCTGGATCTGCCATTTACTAGCTGTGTGACCTTGAGTAAGCCACTTTCTCTTTCCGAACTCTAGTTCATACTTCTGCAGAACGAGGACTAAAGACATACTTTGAAGGTTGTTCAAAAATTAGACTCCAGTATATCTAGTATGTGGATGTTCAATCAGTGCCAGCGTTTATCCCTCCCCTACCAACGGCCGTGACTAGTAGGGTCATCAGTCTCACCCCACACAAGACGCCCACAAACCAGGTACAGGGCCTACTTGTTCATGGTCTGAAGTACCACGGAACACACATAGGCAAATACCAAGGCTGCTGCTGGCGAGTGGAAAGAAGCTTTACGTTGGTGTCGGGAAATAATGTTGATAATAGCCTTGAGTTCCCAAGTCCCTTTTACTGGCTGTGCATCAAAGTGGGGTTCAGTAGGCCTGGGCCCTTTAACCAGACTAGGGGTACCTGGGCCTGAACAGGGCAGGCAACGGGAGTGGCACACAGCAAAGATGCTGAGCTATCGGGAGGGCAACGCAGGGGTGGGCTTCCTGAGGGTGGGGGTTGGGGCCCTCCCGGGGCCCTGAGGTCAGCCCAGAGAGGCCCTGGTCTCTGGAAGGATGGGCTGTCCCTGGAGCTGCAGGGTGGGTGCTGCACAGTGGGCTGAGAGGAGTGGAATGAACAGCCAGTCACTGAGAACCTTTCATTGCCCATTTTCCAGATGAGTAAATTGAGTCCCTGATGCCACAAACCAGGTGGGGCAGCGACACGCCAGGGGCATCTCCTCTCCCTTGTACCTCCCATTACCCTCGACCTCCTTGTGCTTGCCTGAAAGTGGGAGACGGTCCCTTCTCCTTCGTGAGGGTGGACACAGAAGTCACCAGCCATCTGGGCTGAGGGGAGCCCAGCCACTACCAGAGTCCCTGCAGGGTAGCATCTGCCGCTTGCTGGTGGGGCGGAAGGCCAGGCGAGGTCCCCCTGGGAGCTGAGTGGCCAGTCCCGGTCCTCCAGCTGGAATCTCTGCCCTGTGGTTTCCAGACCTGGTGCCAGCTCAGGTTTGCCCCCAGCTCCCCAAGTCGGGGAGCCCCCCCCCCCCGGCCCCCCCTGGGTCTCCAGCCACTGCTCTCCATCCTGAGGCCTGGCAAGCTCCAGCCCCTGACCTTGTTTCCTGCTGGGGAGGTGCAGGAGGGACGCCCCCAGCAGGGAACTCAGGCAACTTAGCTACATGTGTGCCCAGGGGCTTTCTTCATCAATGCAGCTGGGTACCTGATCTCAAACCAGGCGAAGTGGGGCCAAGGGCAGGCCCAAACCTTACCTGCACGATGCCCACTTGCATATCCAATCCTGAATTTTACCCCATATCTTTTTTTCTTTTTCTAATACATATTTTTTATTTTAAAATTGTGGGGTACAGTCAAGGGTTAGGTATACAAATATGCATGGTGCAGGTACCCTTGTTGATGAGGTGTGCCCCCCCTTCCCCAGACAGATATTGACTGCCGTTGATCTCACCTCCCTTCCCCTTCCCGCCCCCCCATAGTTTCCCGCCGCTGTCAATCCTTTTCTTATAGTATTACGATAGTTGTTCGAGGTCCACTTATGAGGGAGAACATGTGAGGCTCAGGTCTTTGTTTCTGTGAGAGGTCGCTCAGTACTGTAGACTCCAATTCCGTCCAGGTTGCTGCGAAATTCACGATTTTGCTCTTTTTTATGGCTGCGTAGTATTCCATCGTCCATCCGCACCACGTGTTTGTCGTCCAGTCCTCCTTGGATGGACGGCACGGCTGGTCCACGACCTCGCTACTGTGAACAATGCTGCGGTCGACATCGTGTGCAGGCGTCCTCTGGAGAGAGGATTTGAGCGGCGACAGAAATAACAGCCGTAAAGAACACTGGGATGGAAATAAATACCCCACATCTTCAAAATGAAAACAAATAAAAGGAAAAACCAATACAGCAGCGCGCTCTGAGCGGGCGGCGGGGTCGGGCCGGGGGCGTCTCGCGCGGGTCGCGGTCGGGCGAACAAGCCCAGCCCCCAGGCCTCCGCGTTCCGCTCCTCCGCCGGGTGCGG
>NW_007052024.1:0-4358 GCF_000164805.1 Carlito syrichta | reverse complement strand
GGGGGTCCGGGCGTGAGCCGCGCGCGGGTCGGTGTCTGGTTCTTCTGGTCCCCTCTCCGGAGACCGCGGCCCGGGTCGGGGCTGCATTTGTGGGGTTCCTGGAGCGGAAGGGTTGTCTCCCCCCGCCCACGCGTGCGAGGCTGCCGCGAGGGGCCGCGCTCAAGGGTGTTGTCTGCAGCCCCCGTCGCTGGACGTTGGAGGCGTGCGAGGGCGTCTGCGGAATCCCTGCCTCCCACCCCCCGGCTGGCATGACAGGGGACACCCTCCAGCGCCCCCACTTCCCCGCCTGCGCTCCTGCCCGGGGACCTAAGGGGTCTGCGGGGAGCTGGAATGCCGCCCCGCGGTGAGGGCCTTGTGTCCAGGGGTCGTGGGGCAGAAGACCCGGGCTTGCGGTCAAGGTCATGGGGACGTCGAGGGTCTTCCAGGAGGGCCCGGTGGGCGCGGGGCAGGGAGGGTCCTCGAGGTGTGCTGCCCAGAGATCCTGGGGCCGCCCACGCGCCCACGCACGCGCTGCCGCCCTCTGGGCTCGTGGCTGAGAAGGAGGCCTGGCGTGCACCACGGGGCCGGACCCGGGGACACTCAGCGCCTGGACGGGGTGAGGGGTGTGCCAGGTGAGAGAGGGGTCTTGGGGAGACCGCGGCAGCCTGAGTGATTTACAGTGAACGAGCTGGGGCTGGAGGCGTCCAGGGCAGAGGGGCGCCGTCTTCGACCCCCGCTGAAGGAACCCACAGTACCAAGTTGTTTCTGGATGAAGCCGGATGATCCCAGGAACCTCTTGGCAGCCCGTCAGACCTTTGGATCCAATTTTTCCTAACTGCGATGGCGTTTTGCGGGATGTCTCAGGGTGGCAGTCCCATGGGGAGGTGGAAGGCCAGACCCTCCGCTCGCGTCAGGGTCCTTTAGGGGCATTTCCTCCTCGTAGGCTCTTTCAAAGCCGTTGCTCTAAAGCAAGAAGCCAAGGCACAAAATATAATTTTAGAGTTTTCTTGAGCCACAGGGGGACAGCTCCCCGGGGGCACACTTCCGAGCTCTCTAAGGCAGCTCCGTGGGGCTCTTGTCAGCAGGGTTTTAAAGGCAAAAGGGGACACGAGTGGCCAGAGACAAAGCTGTTTGACAGGAATCTTGCTGGTAACAGATAACACGGGTTAGAGTTGGCTCTCCATTGCTGAGTGATAGGGCATGAGTTATGGTGTTCGTTGTGCGGCATTTTATGGCTGCTTGGCCTGAGTCTGTCCAGAGGCCATGTACTAAGTGGCTTTGAGAGGTGGTTATTTAGCTCGGTGGAACAAGACCATGGCTGTCACATTTTAAGGGTACACTAGGCCTCTCTGGACCTGTTCATCTAAAGGGGCTTGCATTCCGCAGATACAGATTTCTTCTCTTTCTCAAAACACACAGCTGGCTGTAGAGTTTCATGTAATTCAAAACCCAGAATGAAGCCCGGCTCGGTGGCTCACCATGTAATCCCGCACCTTGGGAGGCTGAGGTGAGTGGATTGCCTGAGCCACGGGTTCAAGACCCGCCTGGACAACTTGGCGAGACCTCATCTCTACAATGAATCAAAAAAATTAGCCGGATGTGGTAGCATGCGCCTGTAGTTCCAGCTACTCAGAAGGCCGAGGCGGAAGGATCGCCGGAGCCCAGCAGGTCGAGGCTGCGGTGGCAGGGAGCGGCCACTGCACTCCAGCCTGGGCGATGGAGTGAGACTCCAACTCAAACCCCAAAACAAACAAAGAACAAAAAACCCAGAATGCTATGTTCCCTCACCCCAGGCCTCCTCTCACCCCAAAGCCCAAACCCCCTGGTCTTCAGACATGAGTCTGCATTGGTTGGTTGTTCCCCGTGGTCGCCCTTGAAGCCTTGATGATGCAGCGTGGCTCTGCCTCCCTCCCAGCCCTGCCACCCCAGGCACTGGGGCTTCAACTTTAAGGACCTGGAACTGGGAGCAAGATACGCAGACAGAGGACACAGTCCTCCCCAGCGGACTGGTCAGGCATTGACCTGGTGGACATCCATCCCAGGGCAAGAGACCCAAAGAAGGGAATGTCTCTCATTCCCACTGGCACTCTGGGGCAAAGCCGGGATTAGGGTTGAGGGTTAAAAGTTAGAGTTGGAGTGGGGTGGGATTGGGGTTAGGATAAGGGGTTAGGGTTTAGGGGGAGGGTGGTTTTGAGTTGTTAGAGTTGTTAAGAATTACCCCTCAGCTGGGCATGGTGACTCACACCTGTCATTCCAGCACTTTTGGATGCAGAGGGGAGAGGATTGCCTGAGCCCAGGGATTCAAGACCAGCCTGGGCAACTTAGAGAGACCTCATTTCTCCAATAAGCCAAAATTTAGCTGGGTGTGGTGGCGCTCCTGTGGCTCCAGCTCTTTGGAAGGCTGAGGCGGAAGGACTGCCTGAGCCCAACAGGTGGAGGCTGCGGTGACCATGAGCAAAAAACCCAGGCTGCCCCTGCGCTCCAGCCTGGGCAACAGAGTGAGACTCTGACTCAAAAAAAGCAAACAACAACTACCCTCATGGGAAAGAACTTCGTAAAATAAAGACCACTCTTTACGCACAGTTTCTTGTGCCTTTATGTACTGATTCCACTTATTTCCAAAGTGACCTTTTAGCGCAGCACCTATGGGGCCACCACCTGCAGTGATTTTTTTTTTCAATCTTTTGTGATGCAGTTAGATTCGTGGTCACATTCTGTATTCCCCCCGGGGATATTCCCACATCCTAAGTAATTTCATTCCATGTGGATACATTATGATGTACTCTTTGGGCTTTTAAATTCCATGGCTTTTCATACGTGCACAGGGGCTGGTATCCGCTGCTAATATATCACATAGAATATTTCAAACCCTTGCCCCCGTGAACCCCATGCGACCTCTAACTTGTGTACTGTCTCTGTTGTTTTGCCTTTTCCAGAATGTCCTGTAAGTGGGGTTATGCAGCCTCTTCACACTGGCCTGTCACTCAGCAGTATGCATTTAGACTCATCCATGTGGTTGACCTGATCGTTCATTCCTTCCCATTTATGAATGGCATTTACAGTGCACAAAGTACCTCAGTTTGGTTATGAATTCAACTACTGAGGGACTCCCTGATTCCCTTAAGTTTTGGCAATCAGGAATAGCGCTTCCACTCATGGTTGAGTGGTAGTTTTTACTTCGATGTAATTTTTCAAGGCAGTTGTCTAAATACCTAAGATGGTGAGACTTGTTAACGTTTTGGAAACAAAGCGCCGAACTGTCTTCCAAAGTGTCTGCACCCTTATGCCTTCCACCTGAAATGAAATGAGAACTCCTGTTTCTATTTCATTTGGTCTTTTGTTTGTTTTGGTTTTTTTTTTTGTTTTAGATTTTAGCTATTTTAATAGATGTGTATTGTTATCTTATTGTTGTTTGAATTTTATTTTCCCTCATGTCAAATGTTGTTGTGTATTATTTTGGATGCTTATTTGATGTATGTATACATTCTTTGGTGAGGTGCCTACACACATTTTCAGTTGGCTTGTTTGTTTAACTCTTGTGATGTTTTAGAGGTATTTTTAAAAACACTGCAGACAAAGTCCTTTTTCAGATGTGTTTCCCAAATATTTTCTGACTCTGTCTTGTTTTTTGTTTTTTGTTTTTTTTGTTGTTGTTCTTTGTTTTCTCTTGATAGGGTCTTTCACAGAGTTGACACATTATAAATTTTAATAAAGTCCACATTATAAATTTGCTTTCTTTCATGGACTGGTTTTTGGTATTGTATCTAAAAACTTATCACCAAACCAAAGACCATGCAGATTTTCTTCTGTTTTCTTCTATAACTTTTACAAATTTCAGTCTATGGACTATTTTGAGTGAGTTTTTGGATCAGCTTGGAAGTTTGTGTCTGTGTTCATTTTTTTCCAGTATTGTTTCTGATGGTTCCATCACCATTTGTGGAGCAGACCTTTCTTTTACCATTGAATTGCCTTTGTCTCTTTGACAAAATCAACCGACTATATGGGTCTGTTTTCCAGCTCTCTATTCTGTTTCACTTAACTTTCTTGTCTATCCCTTTACCAATATCGCATGCTCTTTATTACTGCAGGCTCATAATAAGTGTTCAGATCTAGATGTGTAGGTTCTTTAACTTTGTTCTTGTTAGTCTTATGTCAGCTATTCTTGTTTTAGAAATACTATGTTTGTTCAACATTTGATTGGGATTCTGAATCTATAGGTAAAGTTAAAAAGAATTATCATCTTTACAATGATGAGTGCACTATTACTGAAGAAATATCACTGCCTTTATATGTCTTTTGAGAGCTGTTGACTGTGTTTCACAGTTCTCTGAATACATATTCTTTTTTTTTTTTTTTTTTTAAATTAATCAGTTTTTTTT
>NW_007052023.1:0-1365 GCF_000164805.1 Carlito syrichta | reverse complement strand
TTAATAGATCTCATTTCTACTGATCTTCTTGGATGTTCTTTATTTTTCTTGTTTCTCTTCTAAATTTTTGCTATTTCTTTATGTTGCATCATTTCTTTTAATATAGAAAAATGATCTAGTATTTTCATTAAAAACAAAACAAAAGAATACAAAAAAATCATTTTTTGACATTGCATCTCCTTCTAACTACTACCTCATTCTTCGGCTCTTGTTCATCATTAAAATGTGGAAATGGGTGAATACACTTCCTTTCTTCACTTCCTCATTTCTCATTATTTATGTTGATGACTTCCAAAGTTATTTCCTGTCCCAGAGTTAGAGTCTGAGTTTCTCACTCCTGTATCCAACTACTTCCCTCCATATTTAATAAAAACAACTGTTGTCAACCCCCAGTCTCACCTGTCCCAATTATTCCTTGTAGTCTTGCCTCTCCCACCTCAGAAAAATGACATCACAATCTTCTGACTGTGATCACTAAACCTTAACAAATGGCACCTTCATTTCTCATCTGGATTCCTGTCCCAGGTTCCACAGCTTCCAGCCCCACCAACCTATGGTCTGTTCTTCACCGAACAGCCATAGGCCCCTCCTTAATCAGACTGAATCACGTCTCTTTAATTAGACTGAGTCAAATCACTCCTCTGCAATACCTTCCCAATGTACTTAGAATGAAATCCAAACCCCTAGCAAAGGCTTTAAAGCACAACATATTCTTTTTTTCTCCTACCCAGCTCTCCACCCTTATCTCATGATTCTCTCCTCTCGTTTACAACTCTGTTGGTAGGTCTTGTCTCATTTCTTTAAAGACCTCAAGATCTGTCCAAATGTTATTCCCTTTACATGGCCTATGCTCTCATTTCCTGACAAACTCATTCTCTCTACCCTTCTTCACCTGTCCATCTCAGGAGATGGAACTCATCTTTCAGGTCACAGTTTGACATGTCATTTCCTCAGTTCCCTGAGGAAACCTCAGTGATTTTCTTATCTATAGTAAGAAACATGATTCCCTCTGTTGACACCTCTCACTTCCTTTAACACACCACAATTTGTAATTATGTATCTCATTTCCTGTTTACTTTATGCTAATTTGTTATGTGTTATGCTGAAGTTGTTCTCCAACTCTGCTTGGCTCATAGTTAAAACTAAGCAAATATTTGTAGAACAAATTAATGCATAGATGAACAGATAGATGAATGATTGAATAATAGAGTATACTTTCTTTTGTAATATTTTTCCTTTTTATATTAGCCCAAATATTTCCACATAATTATATTCTATTAAATTATCCTATGAACATGCTTTAGTTCAATAAATTTCAATGCTTAAAACTGATTCTAACATTTCTTCCCCACGTCACATGAATTC
>NW_007052022.1:6405-12098 GCF_000164805.1 Carlito syrichta | reverse complement strand
GGCCCCCCGGCGCTGCCCCCGCCTGCCCACTGGCCCGGCCTGGCTTTCTCCCCCCAGCATGGCTGGGCAAGGTGGTCTCCTTGCTGGCGAGCACCCACGGAAGTCCCCGGTCGCGTCCCCAAGACTGGCCCCGCTTCGGGTTCCAGGGAGAAAGGTCTCGCCCGCCTTCGAGGCGCTGCCCACCGGCAGGGGCCACGGGTTCCCGTGCTGGGTCCATGGAGAAATCCCTGTTCCTTTCTCTACCAGGCTGGGTGGGCTGCCCGTTGAGCTCGCCCACACACAGCTTCCCAGAGGGCCTCAGAGTGGCCTGTCCGTCCTGGTGACGGTTGCTGCTTCTGGGCCCAGGCCTCTGGTCCTCGCACTCTCCAGCATCACGTGGCTCACTGCCTTTGAACAGGGCTCTGGTCACTCCTGCTTGCCTGCCCCTCGGCCACTGGCCAGCAGAGGTGGTGGTCCAGGCTCCCCTCTGCCCATTTACTGCAGTCACGGGGCCAGTCTGGAGTGAGTCTGAGATTTCCAGCGCTGGGCTGGAGGCCTGGGCCTGGCTGCCAGGGGGTGCAGCTTCTCCTGGACACCCCCCTCCCGTGAGTGACGGGGCCCTGCCTGCCCTGCCTACCTCTGCTCAGGGCTGGAGAGGAGATGGGGGCTGGCAGAGTGATGCACTGCAGACGAACACAGGTCCCTGGGCTGCCTATCCCACCTTCCTGCAATCACCAGGGCAGGGGCCTGTCGGGAGAGGAAGATGCCCAGTCCCCAGCGGGCAGTGGACAGCAGGGGAGGAATGGGACCCACCCTCTGAAGGGGCTGCACTGGCCGGTGAGGGGCAGGAAACCTCAGCTGTGCTGGAGGGAAACTGAGGCAGGCCTCAGCCACAGGGCCTGGGCCAACCCACATGCCAGGGTGAATTTCGCTTTCTAAAGAGCTGCCCTCAAGCATGCTTTTGTATGGGGGGGATTCTGCTCCTTCCTTGCGGGTGGGCAGGCAGGGTCAGGACGAGGATGTGCACCCTGAGACCCCAACCCTGCAAGGAAGACCCTTCTGTGTATCTACAGCTAGAGGGGTTTCCGAGGTGAGCAGGGAAGGAGACACAGGGAGGGCCAGGGCTCAGGGCCTGCCCTGTGTCGGGGGTGGTCCCGGGGCCCTCAGCAGCAGGGACCGAACGCAGCTGAGAGCCGTTTGCACTCAAAAGGGGCATCTCGGTCCCTAGCCAGCCTTAGGGGGTGGACATCGAGGAAAGGCTGGGTCCCAGGCGGGGCAGGAGCCCTGGACAGAAGTCAGAGGGAGGTCCAGGGCTGGGGGGCATGTTGTGCCCTCACAGCCAGGTGGCCAGCACCGCCTGCTCCCAGGAGCGGGACGGTTGACAAAGCAGGAGGGGACGGTTTGGGGAGGGACTGGCACATCCACCTGGGGTGGGCAGGAGCTGCAGGCACCAGCAGCAAGGCCTGAGATTCTGCCAGACTTGGATGCCGCCATCCCTCCCGGAGGCCTCAAGCAAGGGTCAGTGCCACGCAGCAGGGCGGCAAGCTACTCATAGCCCTGACTTCCAGGACGGGACTCGCTCTGAAATGTCTGCCGGGCTAGGCCCGGGGCCTCCCATGTTCACTCTGGCCAGCTCGAGCTCACTGGCCAGCGTGCCCTGCCCTTGCCTGGACGTGCTGAGGCGGCCTCCCTGAGCTTGCAGTCCCGGTCCTGAGGTCAAGGCCTCCATGCCCCAGCCCACCCCAGCCCCATGGGGTTCTGGCCCAGCTGCACCGGATATCTGCCTCCAGGGAGCCTCTGGCCACACCCTTGGAGCCTGTAGTGCACGTGGCTCTAGGGGGCACCCACAGGACCAGCCGCATTCCACTGAGCCCTGGACCCTCACCATGGTTTGGGCACCCCAGACCACGCTGGCTGGGAAGCTGGGAGGACTCAAGGGTGCATCCCACTTGAGGTCGAGCTGCCGGGTATGTGGGATCATGGGGGCTGCCCTGGGGCGGGGAGGGTCAGGGAGGCCGGCTCTACCCGGCCCCAGGCCGCCCAGCAGTGACGGAGACAGACTGTGGCAGTGGGGGTCTCTTCCTGAGGACCAGGCTGTGCAGGTTCCTGTGGGCACCAAGGTCTTCCCTGGACTTGTGGGCACTGAGCACCCGGGAGGCCGGCAGGGTGGGCATCCCAGTTGCTGGAAGGAGCGCCTTCTGGGGCTGGGGCAGAGCCATGCCTTGTGCTCTGCGTTCCAATGCCCTGACCTCAGCCCTAGGGAGACAGTCCCTCCGGGCTGCAGTTGCGCAGCAAAGGCCAGAGCCCATGTGGCCTGCTCTCTGGGCTCCCGCTCTCTGGCCATCCCTGCCCATTACTGGGGCCCAAGCCCAGGCCCAGCAGCTGGGGTGGCCCCACAGCCTCCCTACTTTGCCCTGGAGCCCCGGTAGAGACTCCACCCACAGCCCCTGGCACCCCCTGTCCTGAGTGGCCACGGTGCCACCAGATAGCTGGCAGGGTGGGGCTCCCTCCTGTGGGGTCTGAGGGGCTCGCTGCCTTCCCAGAGGCGGCTGGCCAACAGTAACGAAACCTCTGTCCGGAGGCGGAGAGCGGGTGCAGCCTCAGGCCCGTGCTAGCTGTGGGAGCCGCGCTTGGCCAGTGGATCCCATCCTGGCTCCCGGAACTCGCGGACTCTGCCTGCCCACCCCAGGGCTGCTCCGGGAGGGAGGGGCCTATGCCCAGGGCCTCCCTGAGCTCGCCGACCCAGCCCCATGGAGTTCTGGCCCAGCTGCACCGGATATCTGCCTCCAGGGAGCCTCTGGCCACACCCTAGGAGCCTATAGGGCATGTGGCTCCAGAGGGCACCCACTGGAGCAGCCACATTTCACTGAGCCCTGGACCCTCACCATCGTTTGGGCACCCCAGACCACATGAAGGGTGCCTCCTCCAGGAAGCCTTCCTGGATCTTACAGTGTGCCTCAGGATCCCCCGGACCCTAGCAGGGGCAGGAAGACTGGGTGTATTCCCGGGGCCAGCATGCACTTGTCTCCCTAGCCTGTGGCCCGGGGAGTTGGGTTAGGACCACACCTGAATTGTCCCTGTGCCCAGGACCTGAGTCAACACCGTGTCCTGCTCCAGGAGGGACAGCTACGTGCCCCTGCCTCGCTGTGGGTGCAGTGGGGCCTCCCACAGCCTCTGCGTCACACTTCTGGCGGAGGCAGCCCGCCCCGCGGCTCCTGGCGCCCCCTCCCCAGGCCGCCCGAGCGGGACACGTGTGGAGGGCGGGCAGGAGGCGCCTGGCGCAGGGAGGTGGATCCTGGCGGGCACAGGCGGTTATCAGAATAGGATTTATTGATATGCTCAGTGCCACCTGGGTCCTTCTTGCAGGTTGCCGCGGCTGAGGTAAAGGGGAGGGACCGCGTGCTCCCACGGGGGCAGTGCGGTGGGGTTGGGGGCCCGGGTGGGGGGCGTGGTTATTGCGGTGGGCCCCTTCCCACGCACGGCCACACCCTGGCCCGCACATGCCCACTCACTCACGCGTCTCCCGTGCACCGGCTTCCAGGGGGCCCCGGGGCACACGCAGGCTCAATCGTGCACACTCTCACACCCAGAGCTGCTGGCATGCGTGCATAGGCTTCACCGTGCACACGTCCATTCGCAACCATCCACAACAGGCAGGCTTGACGCGCACAGGCCAGCCCCACACACTTCACCCAGACACTCACGCATGCACGCACAGGCTCAACCGCACACATGACTGCATCTACACTGCACAGGCTTGACGGTGCACACGCACGCTCACGCCTTCCGCTGCCCGTTCACACACACTGTACTTTGTGTTCCGCTCACTCTAGGTCTCCTGATGATAAATATGCGTATTAGTTCATCTTAGTAAAATAAAAGGTATGTCAGGCTACAAGGAGAAAGTGCAGTTGATCTTTGACCCGAGGGTGGACTTTGGTCCCCCACCCGGGCGTCAGGTCCCTGAAGGGGGCTGCCCTGAGCATGTGCCCACGGGCCTGCCGCCCGCTGGCCGGCGTCCTCTTGGCTCCCTGGGCTGGGGGCACCGGGCTGTCCTGCCACAGCCCGGCCCAGGGCGACATTGGCTAAAAAAATAAACTCTTCATTCACACCCCCCAGCCAAGTGTGTGGGGCAGGGGCGCGGGCTCCTGCCTTTCCAGCTACGGCCCACCCGAGCCAGCACCGGGCGATCCTGTCAGCCCCCCACCCTGTGGAGCGGGTGGGGTGCTGGGCCCCGGGCACGGGGGGAGGCCGCATCCACCGGGGCTGGCGCTGCCGAAGGCGGCCGCACTCAACGCAGACGCCTTTTGGCAGCCGTCGGCGCGCGCCCTCAGAACTCCACCGTACTCACGACTGTTCTGGGCTCGTCGAAGGTGGCAATGAGGATCTGCTGCGGGGCGGGGATGGTGATGAGGTCGCCCACGTCCTGGGGCACGCAGGGAGCCCCGTCCTCCTCCTCCCTGGCCTCGTACAGCGTACTGATGTGCAGCAGGGGGTGGGTGGCGTTTCGGCTCAGGATGGTAAGGGGGTCCGCCTTGCCCAGGCTGGCGGGGGACAGAGAGGCTGCCGAGGGGGCTGCGGGCGGCGAGCAGACATGGAACGGGCCCCCAGAGGGAAGCCCCACCCGGGCTGGCTCTGCAGGGAACGGGATCTCCTTCTCAGGGAGCGCAGCTTCTGCAAACAGCAGAGAACACGGCATCACACGCCGAGGCCACCCAGGGCTCCTCCCTTTTGCTGACCTCCTGGGCCAGGGGCCGGGCGACACCCCTGCCGCAGCAGCTGCCCGGCGTCCTGGGAGCCGCACCACCCTGTTCAGAGCTGCCTCTCGGGGATCTGTCTGCCTGAGGGACTTTGCGAGCGGGGTCCAGCATGCGGCCAGGGCGCAGCCCGACCAGCCCGTAACCCTAGCTCTGCTGGGGCTCTCCAGGGCCCTGCCTGACTTGCACCCGCCTGTGAGGTCACCATGCCTGCTGGGTCTCCCTTGATCAGGCCGCTTCGACCTTTCACCTCACTTTTCCCCGGTAGCGACAGGGTCTCACTCTCACCCGGGCTGAAGTGAAGTGGCATGATCACAGCTCACTGCAGCCTCCAACCCTTGCGCTCAAGTGATTCTCCTGCCTCAGCCTCTTGAGCAGCTGGCTACAGGCGCACGCCACCACACCCGGCTAATTTTTTGAGTTGCCCAGGCTGCAGTGCAGTGGCACACTCATGGCCACCCCAGCTCCAGAGATCCTTCCACCTCAGCCTTCCACATAGCCTGAGCTACAGATGCGTGCTACCACGCCCGGCTAATTTTTAATTGATTGTAGAGACGAGGTCTTGCCAAGTTGCCCAAGATGTTGTCAAACGCGTGGGCTCAGGCAATCCTCTTGCCTCGGCCACCTACGCCCGGCTAATTTAAAAATCTTTTGCTGAAATAGGGTCTCACGATGGTGCTCAGGCTGGAGTGCAGTAGCACAGTCATAGCTCACTGCAGCCTCGGCCTCCTGGATTCAAGTGATCCTCCTGCCTCAGCCTCCCAAGCAGCTGGGACTACTGGGGGCCACCATGCCCGGCTGTTTCACTTCCTCGTTTTGGTGAAGAGGCGAGGCCTCCCTCACTGCGCTGCCCGGGCAGGTCTCATGCTCCTGGCCCCACGCGATCCTCCGGCCACGGCCTCCCAAGCAGCCGGGACTGTCGGGTGGCCCGGCCGTCTCACTCTGTTTTGAGAAGAG
>NW_007052022.1:4820-5850 GCF_000164805.1 Carlito syrichta | reverse complement strand
TGGGGTCCAGCGTCTGCACGCCCGAGTCGCGCACGGTGGGCGTGGCGTCGTGGTTGGACTGCGCCAGCGCGGCCAGCAGCTGGCGCACCACGTTGTCGTACATGAGGTCGCTCTCGTTGGTGATGAAGTCCAGGCGGTTGAGCGACTTGATGTGGTCGCGGTTCTCGTCGCAGAACATGGCCAGGATGTTGATGTCGCAGAACTGCGAGCGGCGCCACTGGCGGCGCGTCTTGATGCCCACCTTGTGCAGCTTGTCGAACACGAAGTTGCTCTTGCGGAAGATGAACAGGTGGATGAGGTTGACCAGGATGACGAGGTTCATGACGCACAGCAGCACGATGTCCACGCCCGCGATGATGCGCTGCAGCTGTACGGACGGCAGCTTGCAGCTCACGCGCACGGCGCCGGCGCCCGCGCCCGCGCCCGCGCCGTCGGGGGCGGCGCCCAGCGCGCACGTGAACTCGTTCTGCTTCTGCGTGGCGTAGTAGGTGCACAGGTAGGAGATGGGCGCGGCGCTGAGCAGCAGGATGAGCACGTGGCGCGCCAGGTAGAGCTTGGCCAGGAAGTTGCTGCGGCCGCGCCGCTCCAGGTACTTCTCGAACAGGTTCTGCTCGGGGCTCTTCTCTTTCTCCGCGTTCTCGATGATCTCGCGCCGCTCGCGCTCCGTGATGCCGGGGCCCTTGGACTGGATCTGCTTCTCGATCTTGGGCGCCCGGCCCTCGGCCGCGCGGTGGTAGCAGTTGTCGATCTCCTGCAGCAGGAAGTTGAGCTCCGAGGTGAGGCGCGTGGACGCCAGGAACTCCCAGCCCAGCGCGGGCACGTACATGATGGCGGCGAAGGCCAGCAGCGCGTAGGGCAGGAACTTGTGCTCGAACAGCGACGGCCACAGGCTGGCGTCCACGCCGGGCAGCGCGTCCCGAAGCTCCGTCCAGCAGTAGCCGCGGGCGTACAGCGCCTGGTCGCGCGTGAAGTTGTGCGGCGTGTAGCAGTAGATGGGCTCCTCTGGGGGCAGAGAGGACAGGGTGGGCGG
>NW_007052022.1:0-4663 GCF_000164805.1 Carlito syrichta | reverse complement strand
GTGCTACCCGGCGAGAGCCCCTCCTTCCGGCCCCACAGCTGAACCCAGGCCAGGTCCCGCTGCTGGCCCGCGCAGCCTGGGGCCCTTCTTTGAGGAAGGAGGGCCGCGTGGATGCCCCATGGGGCCAGGGGCGGCTGTAGTGGCACAGCTTGGCGCTGTGAGCCCAAGGGTGCGGGGTCTCCTGAGACCCACGTCGGGAAGGGCAGACCTGAGCACCCGGGTGTGGGTGGGCTCCCCTGAGGCCGAACAGAACGGGGACTCCCAGAGCCGCAGGGCCCACTGGCTGGCTTCCCTCAGGGGCTCAGGTGTGTCAGGTGATGGCCGACACAAACCAGCAGCAAGGAACGTTCCAGACACTTAGACACTCGGCTCCTCGGCCGCCCCCAGATCAAGGCTGGGGCGCACCTGCTAGCATCTCCTGCGTGAGGCCTCAGGCAGCGCATTCATCACCCCACCCGTCCTACAGGGGGTGGGCACCCAGCCTCCATGCCCAGCCCACCCCAGCCTTGGCCTTGTCTCTCTCACCTCAGAGGTGGCCCTGGCAGGGCCTGTGCCAGCACGAGCCCCTCCCTGACGCAAGACCAGAAGTCGAAGGGACTGACAGGCCTGTCTGTGCTGAGCCTGTGAGTTGCCCCCCAAGACGAATCAGACACCCTGGGAAGACCAGGCTTCAGGTGACTGCAGATCCCACAGCCCGTAGGGCCTCTGCCCCACCCCAGCCCGTTCGGAGGTACGGCCCCCCTCCCCCGACCCAGCGTGGCACGCCTGGTGGCCACCACCAGCATGGGGCTCCTGCCAGATGGCTGCGCACAAGGAGGGCTTGAGGGGAGCTCAGGTGGCCTCGGGGGCCATCAGCCCGTGGCCCAGCCGAGGAGAGCCCCCAAAGCAGGGCCCACCCCATGGTCCTGGGCAGGGAAGCTGGACTCAATGCTCCCTGGGTTGGGGAGCCAGGCCTGCTGATGAGGACAGCAACCCAGAAACGGCGAAGGAGCCCACTCTCTTGGCTGAGAAAGTGGCACTTTATTTCCTTGTTTTGTCCTTCCAGCCAATCCCGGGAGCCAGAGGAGGGAGAGTGCCCCCGGGGGAAGAGGCCAGGGACGTGTTCGTGTCCTGCCTACACCAGGCCCATCCCAGCAGGCCGGCCCGGGCGGGGGCCTCGGCCCAGGCTTGTTGGGGACAAGGTCGTGGAAGCGGGCTCCTCAGCTCTGGGCGGCGGTGGCCTGGCCCACGCAGCCCCAACGAGCTTGGTGTGCAGCCCCACCAGAGGGGTGCTTGGGCCCCTGCCTGGACGCCAGGCTTCTCATGCCCACCCCCTGCAGGGCAGCTGAAGCAAGGGGAGGACAAGCCCTTCCCGGTCACTTGAGACCCCTGCCGCCTCCACCAGGCCCTCACCCCAGGGAGCCCTGGCCCTTTCCCGGCCCGGAGTGCTGTTGTTGGCAAGATGTCCACGTCCTGATCCCCAGACCCGTGGCTGTGTCAGCTCACGGCGACAGGGACTTTGTTATGAATAAGCTGAGGTCCAGCTGGGAGGCCGTCCTGGGTCATCTGGCAGGACAAGGGCTTGGCAAGGGAGGAGGCAGGAGGGCCAGAGACAGAGGCTTGAGGCTGGCTGACAAGACACCGCCGCTGGCCAGCTCTGGGGAGGAGGAAGAGGCCATGGGCCAAGGAACACGGGGGTCTCTGGAAGACGCAGGGGAGATCCCTCCGGGAATCTCTGGGGGTACATGGCCCTGTAGACACTCTGGCTCAGCCCGGCAGGTTTGTGGCTGGCCTGCGAGATCATAAGAGAACAGATGCGTGTTTGGCTTTTTCTGAGCTGGAGTCTCACTCTGTCACCCAGGCGGGATCCTTCCCCCTCAGCCTTCCAAGTAGCCGGAACACAGGCGTGCGTGTGCTCCCACACCCTGCTAGTTTTTGATTTAACGTAGAGATGAGGTCTCGCCAAGTTGCTCGGGCTGGTCTCCAACCTGCGGGCTCAGGCAGGCCACTCGCCTTGACCTCCCAAAGTGCTGGGATGACAGGCTGAGCCACCAAGCTCAACCAGATGTGTGTTTTTAAGCCACTAAGTTAGCAGCCACTTGTCTGGCAGCCGCTTGTCCACCTGGCATGGGGTGGCTGGGCACCCACTAGCTGCCTGCCTTCTCTGCAGGCTGGGGGAGGCGGACCCCTCCCCACCCAGCACCTTCCCCCAGTGGCATGAGCACACCTCCTCCCAGGCAGGGGGCTTCATCCAGGGGCGCCACACTGCCTCCCTTGCCCAGGCACTTGGGGACAGACCCGGACACAGCTGAGGGGGCTGGGGGTGAGCAGCCGACCCCCAGAGGCCGCAGACCCGTCCGGCATGGGGTCTCCGCTCCATCCAGGCCCGGCCCGCAGACTGGGACTGAGGACCTGTCCCCAGAGCGCTGTCTGCCGGCCCTCGGGCCCCCCAGCCCTGCTGCCCCCTCCATCCCTTTAGGAGAAGAGAGGGCTAGGGGGTCATGCTGGGAGGTGCCCCCGCTGCTGTGGGTGGAGGAGATGGGCCAGGTCACGCCTGGAAGCACCCCAGACACTGGGGCCCCATTGTGCGGCTGTTTCAGGAGAAGCGGTGTTGGTCCTGCTCCGGGTCCGAGTCTCGTGACCCTTGGCCTCTCCCTTAACTGTGTCTTCCCTCTGTCCCCATCACCAGAGGGTCCCAGCTGGAAGGGGAGGTCTTTCAGAGCCCACTCCTCCACCAGCTCTGGGCCACTGAGCAGGCGAGGCCGGTGCCCCGGCTGCACGGGGCCTGGAGCCTCCTGAGGGGGCCAGGCGTGGGGCGGTCCAGGCTGGGTGGCCGCCCAGTGTCTGCTGGGGCTGAGGGCTGACCTCGTGCCGGCCTGGCCTCTGCTCACCACCACCCCATGGGTGGCAGCACCTGGCACCCTTGTGTCCCTGAGGAGCGGGGCGCACAGCAAAGACATGGCTCTGGGACCCCAGGGTCTGCACACTGGGCCCACACGCTGGTCCCTGCATGTTCTGCAGTGGCCGGAGTGTCCACATGTGCCCTGGAAACCCCAGGCTCAGGGGCAGGGCCCCCGTGCTCACCCCTCTGGCCCCATACACACTGCCCAGCACCAACCCTGGAGGACCCTCCTGGAGGCTCAGAGCTCCTGCCCACACGAGTGAGTCAGCCGTGTTCCGGGGACCCCAGATGCTGCCAGGTTGGGTGTGGGGCACCAGGCAGATGGGGCCTATGTGGTGCCGGTCCTGTCCTGGACGCCAATTGAGGCAGCCTACGCTTCCAAAGAACACGGGGGCAGCAGGGGCAAGGCGATGCCCACAGCAGCCACCTGTCAACCGGGGACAAGTGGAGACATTGCCACCAGCCCCGCCTCCTGTGGCCTGGGAGGGGGTTTCTTGGGCAAACCACAGGGTGGGTGTCGGGTCCTGGAGCTCGGACAGCAGGCGCCTGGCACCACCTGCCCACTCACAGACCTCTCTCCACGCTGGGAGGTTCTAAGACCGCTCCTGCACCCACAGGGTTCTGGGCTCCGCCCGGGCAAGGGCCTGGGCTGTGGGACCCAGGTGGACACGAGGCTCCACGTACAGATGCAGCCGAGCGTGAAGGATTAGGCCACCGAGAGGCCGAGGACACACTCGGGAGTCCCTGGCAGCCCCCAGCCTGCCGGACGCAGAGCTGTGCTGAGCCCATAGCGAGAGCTGGACTCAGCAGAGCATGAGAACGCAGGGTCCCAAACCTGGTATGGTGGTGCACACCTGTCATCCTAGCTCCTTGGGAGACTGAGGCAGGAGAATGGCTTGAGCTCATGAGTCTGAGGCTGCAGTGAGCCTCAGTGGGACCGCAAGGTGGGGGCCCCTGTGGAGGGCTGCCGGGGGCATCCAGGCCCGCCCCGTGCGCCCGTCTGCTGTGGGTCGAACTGTGAACTTCGGAGAGAGGCTGACGGCTTGAGCCCGGCGCCTGTGCGCAGAACCTTCTTTAAAAGCAGTCTCTGCAGGGCCACCGAGTTGCCATGAGGCCAGCTGCAGTAGGGTGTGCCCTAGTCCAGGGACTGTGTCCTTCCACGGAAAGGGACATTCAGACGCAGACACAGGGAAGAGGCCCGCGTGGAGGCAGATGCAGACATCGGGTGATGGGGAGGCCAGAACGTTCCGCCCTGGAGCCTCCAGAGGGAGCACACCTGCCCACACCTGGCTTTGGGGTTGCTGGCCTCCCAGACTTGGGGCAGTTCTGTGGCGTCGTGCTGCCCGCTTTGAGGCACTTTGGGACTGCAGCCACAGAAGTGGACCCAGGGCCCCGGCACACCCTGGCCTGACTGAGGCTGGGAACCACATCTGGGCTCCGGGCGTGGGGTCTCCGGCCCAGCCTGCAGGGGTTCTGGCCCGAGTGTCCACCTGTCTGGGCACAGGGGTCCAAGGGGAAACTCCAGCAGAGGCCGCCTGGGTGCCCGGGGGGTGGCACAACCCAGACGCTGTCCACGCTCCGGTCGGGCGTCTCCAGGCCGCCGCACGCCTGAAGAGCCAGCCCCAAGACCCCATACCAGGCTGCTCAGGCTGCGGGAGACAAGCCGGGCCCCTCCCGGCCAGGACAAGCACATCACAGGGACCGGCCCCTCGCTTCCGTCTCCACCTGCCTGCCCTGTGCCCTGGGGAGGCCGAGGCACCAGGAGACCCCGGAGTCTCCCGC
>NW_007052021.1:0-1374 GCF_000164805.1 Carlito syrichta | reverse complement strand
TTTTTTTTTGATTTGAAATTGAGAACCAGTCTAAACTATTTTAGAGAATAATCTTAGGTTAAATGCACTCACTCACTAATTGTGTTCTAGGATTTAGGATCAGAATTAATATATGAAAAAGATAGCTTTGTCTTTTCTTTGACTAGCTGTGGTAATTGCCAATCAAAGGAAAGCCTTAGGCAATGATTGCCTTGATTATGCGTAAATATTCACATATTCAGTAGATCAAATATTTATAGAAAATGCTTGCAAGTTTAGCTATTTCCTCTTAAATTACAGGTCCTGCAGTAGACTGGTGGGCACTTGGAGTTTGCTTGTTTGAATTTCTAACAGGAATTCCCCCATTCAATGATGAAACACCACAACAAGTATTCCAGAATATTCTGAAAAGAGGTGATTCTTTCTCTTCTATTAAGATAGAGTAATTTATCTCTGGGTATTATTATTTTGAGCAATGATCAACAATCCTATCTGTATGTTTGTATTTGTAGATATTCCCTGGCCAGAAGGTGAAGAAAAGTTATCTGATAATGCTCAAAGTGCAGTGGAAATACTTTTAACCACTGATGATACAAAGAGAGCTGGAATGAAAGGTAAGACTTTGTGTTAATAAACTCTTTTACCCTTGATTTGTTCTAGGTGGAGAATATTAATAAGAATATCAAGTTCCAATATAATACTACAGATAATCTGACTGCTAAATTAGTAAAAAGATAATTCAATATATCTTTTCCCTCTAGGGACCATTAGTATATTGGTCCTTATTCTACATTAAAATTCAATGTGTCACATGGTAGAAGGGGAAAAAAATTCAGTGTGGTCAAATTGCAATACTGTATTCATGCACTGAATTTTATTAATCTTTAGCAGGTACCTAAAGCAATCTTATCTTGTCAGTATCTTGGGTTTTTTCAAAACCTGGTAAAGTTAATCTTCAATATTGGAAAGCTTCTGTTCTGTAGTTTTTTTATTCCTTCTTTTTTGATTATTCATTGACAAATGCACTATGTCCTGGATTGCCTCAAATAAGACAAACTTAGTATATTATAAACCATTCGATGGTTTTCTCAATGCAGGGATATATTAAACTCTAATTTTGAAATTCTAGTAAACTTCAGTAGCAGCTACCTTAAAATCCTTTTCGTCGCCAGGCACAGAGGCCCACATCTGTAATCCAGCACTTTGAGAGGCTGAAGCAGGAGAATTGCTTGAGCCCAGCAGTTCGAGACTAGCCTAGGCAACATAGCAAGACCTCATCTCTATAAAAAAAATTTTGAAAAATTAGCCAGGCATGGTGGCACAGGCCTGCAGTCCCAGCTACTTGGGAGGCAGATGCAGCCCTGAGCCAAGGAGGTTGAGGCTATGTTGAGCCTT
>NW_007052020.1:0-1383 GCF_000164805.1 Carlito syrichta | reverse complement strand
TATTAAAAAAAAAAAAAAAAATTTTCAAAACATCTTAGTTCCAATTTTGAATATAGTAAATATTGTCAGGTATAATACACATAAACAAAGCTCTTTAGGATCCTCAACATATTTTTTAGGAGTATAGGAGGGTCCTGAAGCCAAAAACCTTGATGACCCCAGTCTATTGCATGAAAACATAGGCTCTGGAGCCAGGCCTGCCTGGGTAGCTTCTAACCATTATCCCTTAGGAGACATTGGACCTTGGGAAAATTATTTGGTTTTCCCATCTATATAATGGAAATACAAATAATACAAATTTGCAATCTGCCTAGGGCTGTTTTAAATAATAAGCCAGTTGACACAGATAAGCTCTGATGGTGTAAGCTCTTGTCTAATTCCTGAGTCAGTATCCTTTCCATTAAATTCACTTTTCTTACCTTCATGTTTTCTATTTCTGACATTTTTTAAAGTTCTTTTATCTTAACCACTACATGCTTCTGTAAATATATTCTCCATGATTAAAAAGCAAAGTATAGAGCAGTATTCTAGCTAGAGACGGTGCCAGCATAGAAAACTCTATTTAGCCTCTGAATGGAGGTTACTTACACTGTACGGACAAAGGAAGTCACTATAAAAGTATTCCAAGTTCTGCCATACATTTAGAGGTGCTCTCTGGATTTGAACTTAGATATTTTTTAGAATTTACTAACTCTGATCAAGTATTTTGCTTATGACAGTTAGTATCATCAACCTAGGTTGGTGCAAAAGGACTTGCGGTTTTTGCTTTGTTGAAATTTGCCATTTGATATTGGAATGCATTATTAAATAAATGTGGTTATGTTATACATCATTTTAATGTGCATTTCTTGCTTTTTTTTAGCTAGTGACATTACTTGCTGTTTATTTTATACTTACTTTAGACTATGGAAATGATGTTAGGCAAAAAGCAAATTTGAGCTATTTTCTTATTTGAGTTGAAAATGGGTCGTAAAGCAGAGGAGACAGCTTGCAACATCAGGAACACATTTGGTCCAAGAACTGCTAATGAATGTACAGTGCAGTGGTGGTTAAAGAAGTTTTGCAAAGGAGATGAGAGCCTTGAAGATGAGGAGCGTAGTGGCCTGCCATTGGAAGTTGACAATGACCAACGGAGAGCAATCATCAAAGCTGATCCTACACAAGAAGTTGCCAAAATAACTCAGGGTTGACTATTCTACAGTTGTTCAGCATTTGAAGCATATTGGAAAGGTGAAAAAGCTCAATAAATGGGTACCTCATAAGCTGACCAAAAATTTTAAAAATGTAATTTTGAAGTGTCATCTTCTCTTATTCTACACACCAACAATGAGCCATTTCTTGATGGGGGTTGTGACGTGTGATGAAAAGTGGATTTTATATGAC
>NW_007052019.1:0-1384 GCF_000164805.1 Carlito syrichta | reverse complement strand
GGCAATCCTCTCACCTCGGCCTCCCAAAGTGCTGGGATTATAGGTTTGAACCACCGTGCCCAGTCTTGCACAGGGCCCTTAACCTCACACATCTTAGAGAAGTTGTGAGCCTGGGGCAGTGGTGCATGCCTATAGTCCCAGTTACTTGGGAGGCCTTAGTGGGAGGATTGCTTGAGCCCAGGAGTTTGAGACCAGCCTGGGCAACATAGTGAGATCCCTCCAAAAAGTAAAAAAATAAAAATAACCGGGGCATGGTGGCATGTACCTGTAGTTTCAACTACTTGGGAAGTTGAGGCAGGAGGATTGTCTGAGCCCAGGAGTTCCAGGCTGTGTTAAGTTGTGATTGTACCACTGCCATTCAGCCTAGGTGATGGAGTAAGTACCTGATTCAAAAAAAAAGAAAAGAAAAAGAAGATGGGAAGACAGGAGAGACAAGTATAGTTGGTTTCTGAATGTACTTTAACAAGTTTTGGTTTTTCACTTAAATAGTTACACTTGTCAGACTAAAAAAAAAAATCTAAATATAATATTCAAATAATAATATTTTTAAAATAAAAATTTACAACTAGTATAGTTAAGCATATTACCATATACAAAACCAATGTACCAAAAACTGTACTTTCTTACAGAATTCAAAATATAATGAATTCTGTAAGATTGTATGCATGGTTAGTGGCAGCAACATCAAATACAAAATAACTAGTGATAATGGTAACAAGATGTATATGGGACTTCCATGATTAAACAAATAAACCTATAAAACTTTCTTGACTAGAAAAACTAAACATTGTAAAGGTGTAAATTTCCCCATGTTTAGCAAAATTTAAAACACCATTTCAATAGGGTTATTTTCAAAATTTAACAAATTCAAGAGTTTATCTTCAAGGTAGACTAAGTTAAAAAATGTATTAGAGATGGCAATCCTGTAATGTAGTAAAAAAAAACCTCTAAAGTTAAAGCATCATTAATTAATTGAAAATATAAAGTAGGGAAAATATTTTCAACAATGACTACACATAATAGTAATTGTTTTTAGAGAGACCACTAAAAAAGGTCAGAAAAATTATAACCTCATTAATAGATTAACTTGAAATAATTCACAAAAACCGAAATCATGTCAAATTTATGTTAGAAAAAGTATTCTGTCTTACTAGTAATTAAATGTATGCAAATGGAAATGACTGAAAAATATTTTTCTTCTGTTTAAATATTCAAATGCAAATATAAATAATAATTAATGTTGTGTAATGCATAGTAGGACATACAAGTTCATTTCCTGTTGGGGAAAAAATAATTGTGCAGTAGGCATATAGAACCTGAAAGTGTCATTCTTTTTTTTTTTTTTGAGTTGGAGTCTCACTCTGTCGCCCAGACTGGAGTGCAG
>NW_007052018.1:0-1413 GCF_000164805.1 Carlito syrichta | reverse complement strand
GGGGGGGCGGGGAGAGAGAGAAAGAGAGAGAGAGAGAGAGAGAGGAGAGTCACCTCCCAAGATAGGGGAGGGGACCAAAGCTTAAGAAAACATGGCTTAGACAATTTTTACCATTTTTAATAACTACGAATATATCTTCTTTCTCATTTCTGAGGTATATATTTGTCCTGCAATTTTTTTCTTAGTCAAACTTGCTTTAGTGTTGGGCTTATCTATCATTTCTGCTGGTGTTTTGTGAATCATTATTTCAGATGTTTGAATCTCTTACATTTGTGTAGATTTTCAAATGGGAACACCAAAGAAAGCACAGAGCACAGAGTGTAAATGAGAAATGAGTCTAAGGGTCAGAAGGAGGACAGGAAATGAGGTGGAGAGGAGAAACTGGGAACCACAAGAGGAGGGACTTAGGGTGTCACTAAGTAGGATAGAATGCCTGAAGTTTGGCTATCAGGGTCACTGCCATCAGGTCACTCTGCCTGCCTCCACAGGCTCTGTATACAATTTCTGTCTCCATTGTGGCCAAGAGCACATCACAGAGAGCTTGCCAAACACCCAACAGGAATCCAGATCCACAATATCTATTACATTTTCAATGCAAGACTTCCCATTTTATGCTCCAATAAAACATTTAAGTAGGGACAACAAACATAAAGTTTTGCCAATTTTTATTTTGTCAAGTAAGGATATTAAATCTACCTCCATAACCATTTATTAGCACAGCTATTTCACCAGATTTAGGATATTTTAACATACAAAAGTGAGAAGGTCAATGTCACAGAATAACAGTTTTATTCCATTTACATTGTGGTTTGCAGAATCCCAGTCTCAGCGTCACAAGGCAGAATAGAAGGGTGGACTTGAAGCTGGGTGGCAGTAGCTTAAAAATCATTTCACTTGCTGGGCATAAGGGAAGCTGAATGAGCCCTGCTTGGTTTAGGCTGAGGTCCCGAAAGCTTGTGCTCTAGGAATAAACACGAAATGGAGCTTGAAAGCACATCACAGGGACTATGATTCAGCTTTGTTTATCCCAATCTTTGAAAATTAAGGTTAATTCACAGTTCTAAGCACTCAGCAGTAGCAAATCTCAATCCTCTCAGGAAAAAGATAGAACAATGTACGTCACAAATTCTTTTTACAAGCAATTTTGTAAAGATAGCATCTTGGACTGGATAAAAACTATCCTAAAACACAACAATAAGAGTGAAAGCTGTCAGAACTAGAACTAATAGGGCTTCATATAATGGAGTTATCAGATATAGACTTTAAAATAATGGCGATTACAGTATTCAGGGAGATAAAATGAAATTCCTAGGATTTTAGCTGAGAATTGAAAGTTATTTTTAAAAAGAACCACATGAAGCCGGGCTCGGTGGCTCAGCCTGTAATCCCGCGCCTTTGGGAGGCTGAGGTGAG
>NW_007052017.1:0-1437 GCF_000164805.1 Carlito syrichta | reverse complement strand
CTTCTTTTTTTTTTTTTTTTTGAGTTGGAGTCTCCTTCTGTTGCCCAGGCTGGAGTGCAGTGCCACACTGGGCTCTGGCGATCCTTCTGACTCTGCCTTCCAAGTTGCCGAAACTACAGGCGCATGCTACTATGCCCGACTGATTTTGGATTTATTGTAGAGATGAAGTTTCGCCTAGTTGCCTGGACTGGTCTCAAACCTATGGGCTCAGGCAATCCACTTGCCTCGGCCTCCCAAAGTGCTGGGGTGATAGGCTGAGCCACTGAGGCTGACCAAGAGTGATCTCTTCATGTTTATTTTGAGTCTTGTGAATAACGTATGTACTATCCATGTTTAACTCCCCACAAGACCACCAGAAAACCTACTGCCTCATGCTAAAGTAGGTTTATTGGACCTATTAAGGGAGATGCCACCTTAAGATCCTTTTGTGTCTCAGAACAAGGATGTCAGAGGAGGACATTTATTGATTGGGGGTCCAATTAATGCAGTGTAGGGTTAGTCATTCACAGTGCGAAGCTGCTACTGGGCATAGTTCAAGACATGATCGATTGGGATTGGTGTACACAGCCATGGCAGAGCTTTCAAGTGAATCCAGATACTGTCACTATCATTTGACAAGCCAGCTGTGAGCCTGGATCAACTGGCTGGCAGGAGTTTGTTGAAACAGAATCATATTATTTTACAGCTTTATCTGCCTGGACAAAAATTCGTAGGACAAAGAGTTAAATCCTGCTGGCACTGGTGACCCCAACTGTCAGTTCTACTGGTTAAGCTATGTAGATACAAGAAGGTTCGTTTCTCAACAGACTATCTCCATATATGTAAGTCGAGCTAAGGTGCCTAGATGTTTATAAGAAAAACAGACAAGTATGCTTGCCTAAGAGAGGTCAATACCATTCCAGGCTCTGAGTTTAGTAAGAATGAAAAAGTTAGAGATATTACTTGTTAAAGGAATACTGTATTTGGTGAAGTGTAGACTAAAAATATATATATAAGAATACTCTTCAAAAATAAGTATGTCCTTAAAATGCTAACAAGTTGGTCTAGATTCTCCTTGCTCCTGGCCTTCAGTAAAAAGGAAAGAGTTGAAGCACTAAAAGGTTAGATTTGGAGACAAAAAGCAAAAAGAGGACATGCTGTGTGTGTGGGGTGCACATTCAGAAGGTGGAGGTGCGAAGTCCTGACCTCACTGCAGCCTCCCCGACTCAGCCATCTGGCCAAGGACTGTTCAGACATCCATGCTGATGGTTTCAGGGTTAGGGTGGAGGAGCCAGAAGTCATCTTGGCTTGGCAAAGCCTCACAGATCATGTCTTGGTTGCCAGCTGACCACATATCATCCCATGAAGTGCTTCCGGCTTAAATTTCTTCTCATTTGTAGAAGATTTTAGCTTAAAATATTGCTTCCCATAGGATTTTTTTACTCTTTTTTTTTTTTT
>NW_007052016.1:212962-234144 GCF_000164805.1 Carlito syrichta | reverse complement strand
TGCCCAGGCGGGTCTCAAACCTGCGGGCTCAGGCAATCCACTCAACTCAGCCTCCCAAAGCATGGGATTACAGGTTGAGCCACCAAGCCCAGCTAGGTGGGGGCTTCTTTAAAAAAATGTTTTTAAATTAGATAATTGCACAACCTTAGAAAGATACTAAAAACTATTGAACTGTACACGCTCAAGGGGTCTAGTTTATGGTATGTGAATTATATATCAATTCAGATACAGCTAGCAAAAATATAAAGTTGTGCTGGGTGCAATGGCTCATGCCTATAATCCCAGCACTTTGGGAGACCGAGGCAAGAGGATTGCCTGAGTCCACGGGTTTGAGACCAGCCTGGGCAACTTGGCAAGACCTCGTCTCTACCAAAAATCAAGAAAAATATAAATAATAAATAAATAAATGAAGTTGCAAAAAAAATAATGTCAGGGCAAAAAATATTGAAAGTGAGAGTGCAGAACCAGAGTTACGGGCAGCCTGAGGTGTGGTTTTGGCTGCCCTAGTTCAAAAATTGTTTTAAGGACCTAACTAAGAATGACTTGTAAAGAGACTGTCTCACATAACCAGGAAAGAGGCTGAAAGCAGGTACAGTGTCTGTTCATCAGTCCTGACCTGTATTCACCCAACAAGAACTACCAAAAATTCTACATACATTGTAGTAAAACATATAAACATCAAGACAAAGAAAAGTGGTAAAAGTTTTTAAGAGGAAGGCAATGTTTTAAAAAAGCAACTAAGAATCACATTGACATCTGACTTCTGAGTAGTAACACCATAAAATTCCTAGAGGCAATTTAAGGGTAAACTATCCTGACATTGTTCTTGGCAATGCTTTCTTGGCTATGACCCCAGCAGCACAGGCAACAGAAGCAAACATAGACAAGTGGGTCAGTGTAAACCAAAAAGGAAACAACTCACAGAGTGAAAAGACAGCCTACAGAATAGAAATAGAGCAGCCTGGGCAACTTGGCGAGACCTCATCTTTACAATAAAGTAAAATTTTAAAAATTAACCAGGCCTGGAGGTGCGTGCCTGTGGTTCCAGCTACTTGGAAGACTGAGGCAGAAGGATCCTCTGGGCCCAACAGGTCAAGGCTGCAGTGGCCATGAGTATGCCACCGCACTCCAACCTGGGTGACAGAGTGAGACTCCAACTAAAAAAAAAAAAAATAGAAATAGAAAATAACGGTGTTGGAGAAGATATGGAGAAATTGAAGCCCCTTTGCCACATTGGCGGGAATGTATTATGTTATAGCCACTATGCAAAACAGTTTGAAGATTCCTCAGAAAATTGAAAATTTTGAACTACCGTATGATTTAGCAATCTCACTTCTGGGTGTTTATCCAAAAAATGTTGAAATCAGAATCTCAGAGGCATATTTATACTCCATGTTCTTTGCAGAATTATTCACAATAACCAAGTAGAAGCAGTCCAAATGTCCACTGACGGATGAATAAGGAAAATGTGGTGTGTATACATGTACACATACACACACACACACACACACACACACACACACACACACACACATACACATACACAAGGTGGAACATCGTGCAGCCTTGAAAGAGAAGGTACTGTCACGTGCTGCATGAATGAACCTTAAGAACATTGCACTAAGTGAAACGAGCCACTCACAGAATGGTAAATACTGCATGATTCCACTTGTACGAGGCCCAGGATGTAAAGACAGTGGGTCTGCCAGGAGAACCTGTTGACTTGTGTCTACCATGCCAAGCTGGAAAGAGGTGTCAGGCCATCTCCCTTCCGAGCTTTGCTTACGTATTGAAGAGCCTTCATGTCTTGAAGAACTTGTATGCCCCAAGATTGACATAATGAAAATGCCTTTTTTTTACTTCTGGTGCTTGTAAAATATAACACCTCGTTTAATATATGAAAATAACCAGGCATGGTAGCTCACACCTGTAATCCCAGCACTTTGAGAGGTAGAGACGAGGGGATCGCCTGAGCCCAGAGGTTCAAGACCAGCCTGGGCAACTCAGCGAGATCTTGTCCCTACAACAGGGGTCCCCAGCCCCTGGCACTAGTTTGTGGCCTTTAGGAACTGGGCCACACAGCAAGATGTGAGTGAATGAAGCATCATCTGTAATTACAGTAGCTCCTCAATGCTTGCATAACCACCTGAGCTCCGCCTCCTGTCCCCTCAGCACTGAAAAGCCTGCTTCCATTTCTAACACCCTATCTTTGTGAAGCAGGATTTTCTGCAGTGCCAGCAACCAAAATGAGATTACGGAGTAGACCGGACGTAAACAACACACTTCGACTGTCCCTGTCTCTCATCACCCCCAAATGGGACCATCCAGTTGCAAGAAAACAAGCTCAGGGCTCCCACTGATTCTGCATTATGGCGAGTTGTATAATTGTGTCACGATATATTACGATGTGATAATAATAGAAACAAAGTGCACAAAAAATGCAATGTGCTAGAATTATCCTGAAACCAGCCTCCCACTGTACCCACCCTCCCGTCTGTGGAAAAATTGTCTTCCACAAAACCGATCCCTGATGCCAAAAAGTTTGAGGACCACTGCTCTACGATAAATTTTAAAAAGCTAGCCAGGCACAATAGGTGTGCACCTGTAGTTCCAGCTACTTGGAAGTCTGAGGTGGAAGCGTCACCTAAGCCCAGCAGGTCGGGGTTGCAATGGCCGTGAGCCTGCCACTGCAGTCCAACCTGGGTGACAGAGTGAGATTGACTCAAAAAAGAAAACATAAAACAATTGAATATATTTTAATTTTTTTAAAGAAAAAATGCTTAGACCAGGAGTGATGACTCAAGCCTGTAATCCTAGCACTTTGGGAGGCCGAGGTGAGAGGATTGTCTGAGTCGAGGGTTTCAAGACCAGCCTGGGCAACTTGGTGAGACCTCGTCTCGACAATAAATAAATAAATTAGCTGGGTGTGGTGGTGCACGTCTGTAGTTCCGGCTACTTGGAAGGCTGAAGCAGAAGGATCACCTGAGCCCAGCAGGTCGAGGCTGCGGTGACCATGAGCATGCCACTGCACTCCAGCCTGGACTGGATTGAGATTCCAACTTAAAAAAAAAAAAGAAAAATGTTTAAAGCCAGAATGCTATAGCCACTAAAAGCATCATTTAAATGTGAAACACAATAAAAACTATTTATAAAAGATATGCCATCCATATATTGACTTTAGAAGCACTCTTGGAGGAGAAATTCAAATGAACTTAGGATGATGCTTTATGACATCCAGCACTTGAGCTCCTGGGTATTCACCAAACTGATTTGAAAACTTATGTGCACACAAAATCCTGCACATGAATGTTTCTGGCAGTTTTATTTACAATCATGAAAAACTGGAAGCAACCAAGATATCCTTCAATAGGTAAATGGATAAACAACCTGTTATACATCCATACAACGGAATACCACTCAACTATTAAAAGGAATGAGCACAGCCGGGTGTGGTAGCACGTGCCTGTAGTTCCAGCTAACCGGAAGGCTGAGGCGAAAGGATCGCTGGAGCCCAGCAAGTCGAGGCTGCAGTGGCCAGGAGCAGCCACCGCACTCCAGTCTGGATGACAGAGTGAGACTCCAACTCAAAAAAAAAAAAAAAAAGTAATGAGCTATCAAGCCATTCAAAATCATGTACAAAGCAAATACATATTGCTAAGTGAAAAAAACCTGCTTGAAAAGTCTCCATTTATATGAAATTCCGAGAAGGGCAAAGCTGTAGGGATAGGAAACAGATCAGTGATTGCCTGGGGTGTGGAGAAGTGGGAAGGGTTGAGTAGGTGACACACAGGGCATTTTTTAGGGCAATGAAACTATTCTGCTTAATTTCCTAAAGGCAGATAAGTAACATTCTTTTGTCAAAGCGTATAGCACAAAGAGTAAACTCTCATGTATGTAAACTAAATAAAAACTTTTAAGACATCGGAGGATCCCAAGATGGGGTGCAGACTGTGATGAAATAATCCATGCATGAAATGCGTGATGTATCAAATGTGTAAAATAAATTAACTGTCCAGAGTGCTGACCTTGAAAATGAATGGAGACGATCGGACTAAAGGCAAAGGAACTATATGTAAGCGCTGCACTTTAATTGGTGAATTGTTTCCCATGGGGGTAGAGGCTAGCGATTTTGAAAACACCATATGCATACACTGAAATTGAACAATTCAGTAAATGGCCAGCAGATGTTGAGAGGTTACAGACAAGTGAGAGGAACAGTTAGAATGACCCACGTGATACTAAGTTAGAGTTGGAAATGTCCGTGTGCACTCCGGTTCAGCCTAATATCAAATGCAGATGGTCACATGCAGACATACTTATAGACGTGTGCATATACCCGGGCTAGTATACAGACATATATTTCCTTGCTCTGTTAACCGAGAGGGCCTGGAAGTGATGACACCCCAGGAACAATGAGCACCCAATGTCCAGATCTTGCTTTCTAACCCCATTCTCCAACAGAAGGAATCAGGGCCACCCGAAGCAATGGCCAGTTCTAGGGCTGGAACAGGAAATGTGCAAGATGAGCCCAGCACTTTGTGTACTGCCAGAAAGTAGGAAAGTGCTAGCCATCCTCACGCACAACCATGGGTCATGTTAAAGCGATATAGTTGTTGATTAAAGAGTTCCTAGTGGTCAAAGACAGAACAATTAAAGGAGGGGGAGGAGAAGAAGAAGAAAAAGAGTACTGAATGAGAACCCACAAGATAGACATCCATCAGTCCAAACCAATATAAATACATGAGTAAATAAAAGTCAGGGGAACAGATAAATCTCCGGTGCAGAAGAATTCCAAATAATTTCCATAGGTGTTCACCCCTCAAGGAGGTGGAACATAGCTGCACATTGCTTAAGTATGGGCTGCACATAATTCCTTCCTTCCAAAAATGGAAAGGAGAGAAGAAGAGTAACTTACAGTGAGAAACTGACAAACACGTCAGCCAGGTGATCAGAGTTAACCCCAACAGTGACACATCATGTTGATAGCATGCTCCCGGGGTATGGTGTGATAAGAAAGGCATTTTCTCTGTGGTCTCTCTCCCCCAAAGCCCCAAATCCCAGTCTAATCAGAAAAACAGCAAACCCCAGTTGCAAACACGCCACAAAATAGCTGACCCGTACTTTTCAACCTGTCAAGGTCATCAAAAACAAGGAGAGCCTCATCACTGATCACAGTCTAGAGAATCCTTAGGAGGCAGGACGATAAAACATAATGTGGTGTCTTGGGTGGGATCCTGAAATATTTTTTAAAACATAAAGAAAACTAAGGACGTCACAATAAAGTATGGAGTTAGCATTAACATGGCAACGTGGGTTCATTAGTTGTGGCAAATATGCCTCACTGATGTAAAATGTTCACAAGGAAAACAGGATGTGGGGTATATGCAAATTCTCTGTACTATCTTTGCAGCTTTTCTGTAAATTTAACACTAATCTGAGACCAAAAGTTTGCTTAAAAATGGAGATGCAAATTTACAAAATAATATAAAAATTATACTTTGGGCAGGCAAGGTAGGAGGATTCCTTGAGCCCAGGAGTCTGAGCCAGCCTGAGCAACAGAGCAAGACCCTGACTCTACAAAAAGTAAAAAAAGCTAGATGGGCGTGGTGGCCTGCACTTGTAATCCCAGCTACTTGGGAGGTGGAAGCAGGAGAATCACTTGAGCCCAGGCGTCTGAAGTTGCAGTGAGCTATGATCACACCACTGAGCTCCAGGTTGGGTGACAGAGAGATATGTCAAAAAAACAAATGGCTTTTTTCTCTTTTTGTGTACTGTTCTCTGAACTTTAACACATGTGCAGGCACACAATCATGACACAGTAGTTTTGTCACTTCCAAAATCTCTCTTCTGCTATTCCTAGGTGCTCATATCCCCTGCCACCCCAACCCCTGGCAACCGCCGATGTGTTCTTTATTACTATAATATTTTCTCTCTAAAGCATCATTATGTGGACTCATATAGAATGTGACATTTTGAGACTGATTCTCTTCACCCCAAATTATGCTTATAGGATTCATCCAGTTGTTGCAGGTGTTAACAGTCTGTTACTTTTTATTGCTGGGTAATATTCCATTGTATGGATGCACTGCCATTTGTTTATTCACTCAACTGCTGAAGTAAATTTGGGCTGTTTCCAGTTTTGGGTGTTTATAGAGTAGCTGTCAATATTCATGTACAGATCTTTGTGTGAACACCAGCACTCTTATTTCTATTGGACAAATACCCAAGGATGGAATAGCTGGATGTGGTAGGTGGATATTTAACTTTATAAGAGACAGCCAAGCTGTTGTCCAGAGTGGTTATACACTTGGATGCTCAAACCAGCAATATATGAGAGTTCTGGTAGCTTCACAGCCTCTCTGGCACCTGGTATTGTCAGTATTATTTTATTCTAGCCATTTATACTTTTTTTTTTTTTTTTTGAGTCAGAGTCTAACTCCTTCACCCAGGCTGGAGTGCAGCGGCACGCTCCCAACCACCACAGCCTCGATCTGCTGGGCTCTGGCGATCTTTCCGCCTCAGCCTTCCAAGTAGCCAGAACTACAGGCCCGTGCTACCATGCCCGGCTATTTATTTATTTTTTAATTGTGGCGATGAGGTCTCACCAATTGCCTGGGCTGGTCTCGAACCCACAGGCTCAGGCAATCCGCTTGCCTCGGCCTCCCAAAGTGCTGACACGACAGGCTGAGCCACTGAGCCCGGCCCATTTATACTTTAAAATTTAACTATACCTGTATGTTTCCAGAAATAATTGGTAGAATGGCTTTGGATGTCTTTACATTTTATATACATGGGATAATACTAAATATATTCTTTTGATACTTGCTTTTTATTCTTTCAATGTTGTTGAGATTTTTAGTATTCATTTGCCCACACCTAGTTCATTCGCTATACCTGCTGCTTGGTGTGCTATTTTATAAAGACGTCAAAAAGTATTTATGCAAGTCCTCTACCTATGGCCAATCAGGTTGCTTCCGATATCTTGCTGTCGAAAACAGTGCTGAAACGAGCATTCTTGCATATATCTTTTTGCGCATAGATGTGAAAATTTCCCTAGAACAGTGATTCTCAAACCTTTTGGTCTCAGGACCACTTTTAAAAACCATTGAGGACCTCAAAAATTTTTTGTTTAAGTTGTACCTATGAACACTGACCCTATTAGACCTAAAACTTCAGGACTAAACTTTACCAGTACAATGACCATTTGTATACCTAACCCTGAATTGTATAACACGTCTTTAAAATAAAATTAAAAAAAAAAAAAGAAACTAGGAGGAGAGTGGGGAAGCAGGATTGGCAGTAGTGGGAATCTGCCTGGGGAACAGGGCGGGGGGGCACACCTCATCAACAAGGGTAGACCTAACCCTGATTTGTAGACCTAACCTTGATTTCTACTCCACATCTTTAAAATAAAAAAAAAGAGCCGGATTCAGTGGCTCAGCCTGTAATCCCGTGCCTTTGGGAGGCTGAGGTGAGTGGATTGCCTGAGCCCGTGGGTTCGAGACCCGCCTGGGCAGGCAAGACCTCATCTCTACAATAAATTAAAAAAAAAAAAAAAAAATTAGCTGGGCGTGGTAGCGCGCGCCTGTAGTTTTAGCTACTCGGAAGGCTGAGGCGGAAGGATCGCCTGAGCCCAGCAGGTCGAGGCTGCGGTGGCCGGGAGCGGCCACTGCACTCCAGTCTGGGCGACAGTGAGACTCCAACTCAAAAAAAATAAAATAAAATAAAATTTAATTTAATTTTAAAAAGGCCAGGCTTGGTGGCTCAGCCTGTAATCCCAGCACTTTGGAAGGTCGAGGCAAGTGGATTGCCTGAGCCCGCAGGTTCAAGACCCACCAGAGCAACTTGGTGAGATCTCATTTCTACAATAATTCAAAAATTAGCCAGGCGTGGTAGTGCTCACCTGTACTTCCAGCTACTTGGAAGGCTGAGGCGGAAGGATGGCCGGAGCCCAGCAGGTCGAGCCTGCAGTGGCCGTGAGTATTCCACTGCACTCCAGCCAGGGCAACAGAGTGAGACTCCAACTCAAAAAAAATGAACAAATAAAAATAAAAATTTTAAGGAAAAAAAAAGAAAGAAAGAAAACAAATGCCAATCGTTAACTTGGCTCTCAACACTTCCCGCATGGTTTTGTTACACAGATGTATGAGAGATCAAATTATCTAAATAGTGAGAAATTAGTCACTTGAAGTTTAATTAATCAATATGTGCAAATTGTACTGGAGATGATAAATGTTTCCAGAAAGAGAAAGAATAAAAACTACCCAGTTGGGTGCTTACTCCTCAAAAAGAAAAGAAACTAAAACTGAGAAAATTTAGATGCTTATTTAATAATTTTATAAACAATAATGTTATTTTAATTTTTTAATAACATGTCCCAAAATAAAAAATCTGCAGAGTAAAATTGTCTCAGGCTTTTGTAAATCTCTAATATCTGACTTAATTAAAGCAGCCGCACTCTCCTATCTGCTCCTGCATTCAATCTGTGGCGACAACACATATTATTCAGCTTCTAGGAGACTCTGCTGCACACTCATGAGATCATGAAAAAGCAAGATCACATTGTAATGCTATTATGAAAACAGCTTCAGCTTCACAAACCCCAGACAGGCCACATACCTGAAGGTGGAATTGCTGGGCTGTGTATGTACTCGGTATCTCCTAATTGCTTTTCAAATGAACACTTTCACTGGCAGCCCGTGTGAGTTCCTGCATGCTCACATCTTCAGCAGTACTTAGTGTCTTCGGGTTTTTCAATACTCGCCCAATCGGATATGTGTGGAAGAGTGTCTCATTGTCGTCATTTGCACGTTTTTTATCACGTGCCTAATGCCTGCGCATCTCTGCACAGTCAGACCAGGCGTCATCTTGGAAGCAAAACTTCATCTCCTGGACCAGACCGACTGCCTCTTTAGGCCTAGACTAGACTCTGAGAGAAAGTCCATGCCTAGCCCACCTCGTTCAGACCCTGACGTGGCCCTGGCACATGGCATCGTGCTCTGTGCATTTTAAAAACCACATTATGCATTATTTACGGCATCTTCCAGATACAACACTTTACAGGGCAGATCATGGCATCAATCTCCCTGGTTGTGATTTCCTGTCATGTGTCCATCTGCATGATAGACAAGGCTCTGTTTCAAGGCAAGGATGATTTCTCATTTGTTCCTTCTGATTCTTGCAGATTTGCCTCTCAGGCTGCACTTTTGGGAATATACACATGTATATTTACATCCACACGAACACTGTCTATTCCCTCAAGGCCCGGATAGTCCAAGGAGGAGTGATACTCCTCATTCCAGACAGCAGGCATCCCTTTTCCCTCGTTGGTCCGGCTTCGTGGTCGGCATCCTGGGGGTTAGCCCTGCTTCTCTCCTTTCTGGAGACTTTAAGGGTGCACCTGTCTCCTGACTCTTCCAGAAGCTCCTGTATTCCTTACCACTACCCCCCTCCATTTCTGTTTGTCATTACATCCCCTTCTCTACCTCTGATGTGAACATCTTTGGGGGTCATCATCCTTCCTGCATTTGATCTGTTGCAAAAGCACATGTCACTTAACTTCCAGGCAGACATCCCTTCTATTTGCCGGCATGCTGGGAGTCTGCCCTATTCCGTGTTGGGTTACCCTCCTGCCCGCATGAGGGACAGCCTTCATTCAAGACAGAGAGGCGGCACCGCTGTCCCTAGTAAGTAAGGAACAGCCACTCAGCCCCTCATTCTGAATGCATTTCTAAAGGTGAAATGCATTCAGAATAAGGCCCTTCTCCCGCAAAGATGTCCACATCAGGGGCAGAACAGAAGGTGGGAACACAAGCAGAGATGCAGAGGAGGTGGTGAGGCCATGAGCCAAGGGATACAGGAGGCTTTAGAAGCTGGAAAAGTCAGGAGACAGAGGCATCCTTCAAGCCTCCAGAAAAGACAGCAGCAGCCCTGTCAGCCCATTTTGGACTTCTGAGCCCCAGAACTGTGAGATCATAAATTTGTGTTGTTTTAACTAAGTTCATGGTAGTTGCTGCAGCAGGAAACGAAAAACGAACGCAATCCTAGGCCCAAAGACTGCGTCTGCCTACTTGCATGCTCATGTATAAATAAGTTTCTCCTAGAACGCTCAACTTCCTTTAACTTTCACTTTCACTTTAACTTCCTTTTTTTTTTTTTGAGTTGGAGTCTCACTCTGTCGCCCAGACTGGAGTGCAGTGGCTCACTCATGGCCACCGCAGCCTTGACCTGCTGGGCTCAGGCGATCCTTCCACCTCAGCCTTCCAAGCAGCTGGAACTACAGGCACACACTACCATGCCCGGCTAATTTTTTTAATTTATTGTAGAGGTGAGATCTCTCCAAGTTGCCCAGGCTGGTCTCGAACCCATGAGCTTAGGCAATCCACTCGCCTCGGCCTCCCAAAGGGCTGGGATTACAGGCTGAGCCACCGAGCCCGGCAACTTCCATTTTTTAAGACTGGCTTCCCCAATAAACTGTCAGAGTTCAGGTTCCTTGGCTGACTTGTCGACTACTGTCTACATCCCCAGTGTCCTTATCCATCTGGCTATACACTACAGCCCAAAAATCCTCATGGGGCCTGGCACTCAGTGGGCACTTAAACGACATTTATTCCAGTTATCTGTTGCTGTGGAATAAACTACACCCGAAAGGTAGTGCCTTGATACAGTGTTTGCTTTGCTCACGAGCTCTGCAGTTTGGGCATGGCTCAGCAGGGACAGTTTGCCTTTGGTCGATTTAGCATCAGCTGGGACACCTCAAACATTCAGGGCTGGCATCACCTGAAGGCCCAGTCCCCTCCCGTGTTAGCTGCCAGCTGGGGCCTGAGCTGGGTCTGTGGCCAGAACACAAACACACGGCTCTTGGTGGCCCGTGGCTTCCTCCCGACACACTGGCTGAGCTCCAAGCATGAGCATCTCAGCAGACCAGTCCAAAGTTGCGTTGCCTTCAGATTCTTAGCGAGGAAGCCACAGAGTGCCGCCCCCATGAAAGTCCCAGTCCCACCAGACTGAAGAAGTAGGACTGGGGTGGGCAACATGGATCCAAAACACAGATGGGGTACACTGAGTGCTGCGGCCATCTGTGGAGAATGTGACCTGCCTCACCTGTGTTCGTAATTCACACACCTATATGAAGTATGCTTCATAGGCTGAACACTGGGTATACACGGTCAGTCCCACAGAAGGGCATTCTGTTCCCACAGAGGTTGCATTTCTATTGGGGTGCCTGAGGGGAGGAGGCCTTTGACAAGTAAAGAGATACATAAGATAAAAATTGTATGCGTGGGTTAGGCGGGTGATGCTGTCTCACACACATTGGACACGGAAGGCCCCTCCACCAGTGTGACAACCTGAGGCTAGAATAACAAGGAGATGGCTGGGCCGGGACCTGGGCTCCAAGCAGAGAGGATCACAGATGTGAATACCCTTGGCATGTCAGTGGACCTGGGGACAGATGGACCGGACAGAGGAAATCACAGATACGGGATAACCTTGACATGTTATGGCCTGGGGTCAGATACTCCAGGCAAAGTGGATCACGGATGCGAGATAACCTTGGCATGTCAATAGACCTGGGGCCAGCTGCTCCAGGCAGAGGGATTCACTGATGCTAGATAACCTTGGCTTGTCAATGGACCCAGGGTAAACGCTGTAGGAAGAGACGATCACAGGTGCGGTATAACCTTGGCATGTCAATGGACCTGGGGCCAGATGCTCCAGGCACAGGGGATCACAGATGTCGGATAACTTTGGCATGTCAATGAAACAGGAAGGGGAGGCCACGTGGCTCGCATGAAGTGAGCACAGGGTGCAAAGTGGTGATGGAGAGGCAGGTGGGGGCCAGTCATCCCAAGACGCGGCGAGCAAGGTGGGCTGTCTCTTGAGGACGACAGAAACCCAGTGGGGAGTTTTCAACAGTAGCATCGTCTGACTTACCTTTTTAAAAAACATCCTTCATTCTTTCAAAAACAAAACTGACGTTGCCTACTTTGAAATGGAAGTGCTGAGGTTTACGGACGCCATCGCAACTTTCATTCAGTTATTATTTTGTTCGCGACGCTCACTTTGTGGTGATTATACAGCAGGAGTGCAGAAATAATATACTCACATAAATCAATAAGCTGAAATTAAGTATTAACTCTTTTAAGTCACGCACATATTTTGAATTCCTCCCAAATATTGATATTAATAAGCACTCTTCACTCTTGCCTGGGGCCTGGTGGAGGAAGTTGGAAGGACGCTAGGAACACTGGGGAAGCCGATCTCACTCCTGCAAGTCAGGACAGGCTGTGAGTGCCACCCCTGACATCTGACGCGGGCTGAAAGTCGGAAGCCTCAGCTCCGGGCCTGGGTGCATTAGATTAGGCACCTTTCGAATGTCTGGCTCTAGCCTCTCTGCCTCCAAGGACAAGACCCAGGATGGGCCACAGATGTGTGCCCCAGGGCGGGCTGCAGCAGCTGGGAACTCTCCAGATGGCTCACGGGAGGGGAAGACCCCACTTTACCCTCGCCAGCCTGCCCCAGAGGCCTCCGCACTCACAGACGGTTGGCAGTGTCACCTGAACACTCCGAATAGATTCTCCCTGGGAAAGAGCTGGGGAAAGTGGTGTCCCTGCCACCCCACACAAATCTGCCTGGTGACTGGGCCCAGTGGGGAGGGGATTTGCCCAGCATGCTGGGTGGAAGTTTCCCTGCCAGAGCACCCCAGGTTCAATTAAAGCCATTACGGCGGCTGAAGGCAAGGGCCATGTCCTGTCGGGCTCCTTCCCACCAAAAGTCTGGGCTTGCCGAGCTGAGCACTGGCAGGTGGGGGAGGCCGTGGCAGCCACCAGCCAGCAAGCATTCATGGGCCACTGCCCACCTTCCACTCGGCCGTATCTACAAGACAGCTCACTGCCCCGCCCCCTGCCCCCAAAAGTCTGGACTTTTGGACTTTTGCAGCAGGAGCCAAAAAACAAAGCGGAGGCATTTTGCTTGTAATCACTCCCCAATACTCTTGGTTTGGCCCCTGCGGTGAGGGGTTTCTCAGGACGTGGGACTTGCCGTGTTTAAACCGGAGAAACAGAGGAACATTGGGAGGAGATGGCCACCCCACCTCGCTACCTCAGTGGGGCTGTTCAGTGTCACCCTCCAGTGGAGAAGCTAAAGCCAAGATCCCTTGTACTCATTTGTGGAGCTGCTCTCTCTCCCTGAGACTCACCAGTGTATACTCAGTCCCCTCAGATGCAAATTTCCCTAAAATAACACCAGCTACTATTTATTGAGTGCTTACCACCAGGAACTAGGGAAAACGCCCTCCATATGTTATTTCTGTGAATCCTTTTACTAATTCTAACAGATGAAACATTTTATTCTTATTTTATAGATGATAAAACTTGGGCCAGGAGCAGTGGCTCACGCTTGTAATCCCAGCACTTTGGAAGGCCGAGGTGGGAGGACTGCTTGAGCCCAGAAGTTCGAGTCCAGCCTGGGCAATATAGCAAGACTTCATCTCTGCAAAAAATTTTAAAAATTAGCCAGGTGTGGTGGTGCGTGCCTGGAGTCCCAGCTACTCAGAAGGCTGAGGTGGGAGGACCACCTGAGCCCAGGAAGGCAAGGGGGTGGTGAGGGTGATCGTGTCACTGCACTTGGGCCTGGGCAACAGAGACCCAGACTCAAAAAGAAGAGAAACTTGAGCTACAAGAGCTTAATTATTCTAGGTCACAACAAACGTAGGTGGCAGAGTCAGGCCTCAGGCGTCTCTGACCGCAAAGTGGGCACTTGTCACCACATGCCATTCTGTCCTCAAAATGGACTGTCTCGCTGAGTGGACAGTGCCTATCCTTGGGGGCGGGGACTTTAGTCTTGCAGCCATGACAGTCATGTCTGTACAGGTGGATGTTCTTTTTGTGGGATCTGTGTCCCTCTGCTGCTGTGGCCTGCTTTTTGGAGAGGAATCTTCTTCCCTAGCCAGAAGCAAAATCTCTGGGGATTAGAAAAATCAGAGCCAGCCCACTGGAGCCACGGTGGCCATCTTGGAGCACATGCACACTGGGCGTGGGGTGTTGCTTTCATGGCCCTGTGCGGTGTGCTTTGAGGTTTGAGGCCACCACATCAGGCCACGGCAGATCCCAACTGTTTTTGCTCTCCTCCTCCTCCCCAAACCCCCGCCAGCAGCTCCTGTGGCAGCCCCGGCCCCTCTGCTTGCAGTAAACATGACCTTTGCCTTCTGCCGCCAACTTGACATTGGCATGTCGCTGCGGATCTGTAAACACAATTGTGTTTTCACTCTTCTGGCTGAATTTTGTTACCGGGATCCTAACAGGCAGCAGGCCTCTGTTTATCTGTAAACAGCAGCCCCACTCCCCGGCAGAGAGGTTAGGATGCTGTTTGTTTTTATTGCTTTACAGTAAGAGGAAAAGGTGGTTTGTGACAGGCATCCACACTTCCCCGCCCTCTGAGAAGATAATCCCTCCCTCCTTCCCGGTGCACTGCTAGACTTTTTTTATTTTTTTTTTATTTTTTGAGTTGGAGTCTCACTCTGTCGCCCAGACTGGAATGCAGTGGCCGCTCCTGGCCACCGCAGCTTCGACCTGCTGGGCTCCGGCGATCCTTCCGCCTCAGCCTTCCGAGTAGCTGGAATTACAGGCATGCGCTACCACGCCCGGCTGGTTTTTTTTGATTTATTGTAGAGATGAGGTCTCGCTGCCCAGGCGGGTCTCGAACCCGCGGGCTCAGGCAATCCACTCACCTCAGCCTCCCAAAGGCGCGGGATTACAGGCTGAGCCACCAAGCCCGGCTACTCCTAGATTCTTTTACACCCCAGAACCGGAGGACTAGAATGGATCTCTCGGGTCTTAGCATCTACACTGAAGCACTGAAGCTGGAGGAAACAGCTCAGAGAAGTGTCCACCGCCTTGTGGAAAGGCTGGTGCAATTTCCTGCTGGAGGAAGGGACTACCACAAGCATCTCCCGGGAAGCTCGGCCTCAGGCCCCAGAAGGTCATAGGCGGCCCTGGACAGAAGTCTGCGCCCCAGGAGACTTACATGCTTGTGTCGGTGTGTCTTGGAACCCCCCGAAGTCTCTTTCTTCGATGCCTGATTTTTCTGTTCAAGTGGGCAGATTTCTTTTTCCCCAAAGTTTGTGTTCTAGCTCAGAGACGGTGATCTTCCACGAGAAGCAGAAACAAGCCGGTAAATGAAAGCTTTCTAAGGAAATTTCTAGAGTAAAGACTAGCTCATAAAAGTTGCAGTTATTATGTGTAAACTTCAGCTTTCACTAACTCTAGTTATGGACAGCAAACAGCTAAATTGGTATCTCCACTGCCACAAAGCCAAGTTATCAGAGACGTTGTGATTTAGGACAACTTACAAAGTCAGATGTAATTAGTACATGTCGTTTCTATAAATTGCATATAGAGAGTAAAATATAATATATATAATATACAGTAATACATATATTTACTATATATAGTAAATAAATAGTACCTGTGGGAAACTGGATAACGGAAATTAAAGCATTTTTTCTAATTAGAGGAGAAGAACAAGAAGAAAGAAAAATGAAAAGAAAAAAGTGTAATTCAAAAAGCAAAACAATGAAAGATAAGGAAGAATATAGGACTCACTGAACTGCAAATAAATATTTAAAATCGTATCTACTAATAGAATAATTCAGCTAGCAAAAGAGGAACTTAAATGCTTATTTTTTCTCCACTGTTTGTTCTAAAGGAAAATCTTTTTAACACAGGATTATTAAAATAATTCCAAAGGTTATCAATATAGTACTTTAAATACATAGTTCTTTTTAACAGTCGGAATCCACAAAGCTAAGCTTAGAAAGGGATAAAACATCTAGTTCAACATGAGAAACTGAGCATGTGTTTAAGTGAAATAATGAAATGTCTGCTTTTAAAATAAACATTTATAACAGCTCCAGAAAACAAGACATGGTACCAGCAGCAGCCCAGAAATTTCAAGAGATTTGGTGGAAATCAGAGAACAGGTGTGATTAGGCTCACAGAGAAAACACATCTGAAACGGACACAGTGAAGAATGCTGCTTTAAAGGTGCCATGAGGAAGCTCCAGCTCTTGGTTTACAAAGTACAGTGCTGAGTACTGGGGCAATTAGGTAAAGATCATCTGGGCAGTCCCTCCCCTCCTGCAACTGCTGACCCAGATCATCTGGCGGGGACATCCTTCCCAGGCAAAGCCCTTCCAATAGCTCTCAGGTGAGCTGGGGATCTGCCGAGGGCTCTCAGACGGGGGTGTCGGTGACAGGAGAAGCAAAGCAGAGCCTGGGATCACTTATGTGCCCCAACAGACGTGCAAAAGCTGTGGAGGACTCAGTTGTTCCAGGAACAAAATACACAACAGGGTTTCTCCTGTAGAGTAAAGCCTTCCTTTTTAGATGACCGTGAGGGCTCCAAGTGACCTGCAAGCTCATACCCCCCCACACACACACATGCTCTGTAGACACTTCCTGTTCAGTTTCCCATTCAAGGGTGAGGGCTATTGGAGAAACAGACTAGAACAATCGCAGAGGAATTCATGACACCTACAAATTCTTATCAAGGGTTCTTCATTGAGAATATGAACAGAGGACCAAGATCGCACAAATTGATAGTAGCCAACAATATAAAGCAGAACAATCAAGATGAACAAACAGAACAGCCTGTCTTGAAAGGAATGGATATAATACAGAAAACAAAAGAAACGTGAAGATTCTTGGAAATTATAAGCACATGTTAAACTTGAAAGACAGCGAAAGGCTGGGCATGGTGACTCATGTCTATAATCCCAGCCCTTTGGGGGGGTGAGGTGACAGGATTGCCTGAGCCCACAGGCTCGAGACCAGCCTGGGCAACTTGATGAGATATCGTCTCTACAATAGATCAAAAAATTAGCTGGGTGTGGTGGCACATGGAAAGTTCCAGCTACTTGGAAGGCTGAGGCAGAAGGATCACCTGAGCCCAGCAGGTTGAGGCTGTGGTGGCTGTGAGTGTGCCACTGCACTCCAGCCTGAGTGACAGAGTATGACTCTGACTCAAAACAAAACAAAACAAAAAAACGCAAGATAGCAAAAGATCAGAATAATTTTTAGATTAATAATACGATGCTATGGTTCAAATCTTCAGGTTAAAAACAAAGGCTGAAAGTAAAAGAAAGGAGAAAGCTATCCCAGATAATTGCTCATGTGAAGAAAGCCAATGTGACTGTATTAATGTCACCAAATGATGGACAAAAAGCATTGAGTAGAGATCATCAAAACCTGATGAGAAATGCTTCAATTCACCAATAACACAAAATAAATATAAGCCTATAGTAACATACTCAAAAATATATCGGTAAAAAATTAGCATAATTATAGAGAGAAATAGATAAATTTATTATTATATTGGGGAATTTCAACACACATCTCTCAGTAATGGTAGGCCAAAAAGAAAACAACAGTAAAAATATAGAAGCTTTGAACTACGTGTTTAACAAACAGACCAAAGGACACATATGGAAATCTATACCAAATCATTAAAGGAGATACATTCTTTTCAAGTACAAATTGAACATTTATAAAAATGTGTCATAAGCTGGGCTCGGTGGCTCAGCCTGTAATCCCACACCTTTGGGAGGTTGAGGTGAGTGGATTGCCTGAGCCCGAGGGTTCGAGACCCTCCTGGGCAGCGAGACCTCATCTCTACAATAAATCAAAAAATCAACCGGGCGTGATAGCGCACGCCTGTAGTTCCAGCTACTCGGAAGGCTGAGGTGAAAGGCTCGTCGGAGCCCAGCAGGTGGAGGCTGCAGTGGCCGGGAGCGGCCGCTGCACTCCAGTCTGGGCAACGGAGTGAGACTCCAACTCAAAAAAAAAAACATGTGTCATAAAACAAGTGGGTCAAGTCTTCATGGTGGGCCATAAAGCAAGTCTCAGCACATCTGAAAGACGAGGTATCACCAAGACCACTTCTTTTCAAACTGATGGGCATACAAATCAGCCGGAGATCTTGCTAAAACGAAGACCGTGATTCAGGAGGGTTGTGATGAGGCCCGGAGTGCCTCTGTTCGATGAAGCTCCCTGAGGTTGCAGGTTTGCAGACTACACTTTGTGTAGCAAGAATTATAGACGCTGTTCTTCCAGCACAGCTTCCGTCTTAGAGTTCCCCTAGAAGTGGACCCAGAGGCAAAGATTCTACAGCAGTGATGGGTGAGGGAGACACCAGTTAGGAAGCAAGGCAGTGAGACAGGGAAAAAGGGAGCCAGTAAAAGTACATTATCAGATCAATTACCACTGGAGCCATCTGGAACTTGAAGAGGCTGGAGAATCCCTGAGAGCCAGCGTCAAGCACGTGCCTCTAGGAAGGCATGGGATCTGGAGAATCATGTACCGTTTCCGCCATTCATTTGTTAAATGTCGTTCCCTGTAGAAAGATCATAACGTTGAAGCAGCTAGTATTGCTATCCTTCATGAAGTAAGGCAAATTATGTTCACAACAAATAAGAAATTTCAGCAGAGAAATGTAAAGCATCAAAGGACCAAATGAAAATTCTAGAACTGAACTATACAATATCTAAAATTTAAGTTTGCAATGGACTTGATAGTCAAATTGGGATAACAGAGGAAACAGTAAGTGAGCCTAAAGATAGATCAGTAGACATTAGGGAAAAAAATAGACGTTAGACATTATCCAGTAAGAGAACACAAAGGAAAAAAATGGAAAAGGGTTGAATCGAGCCTTAGATAATATCAAACGGTTTGATGATAAATGTGTGATTGTAGTGCCACAAGGAAGAAGAGAGAAAATGATGCATGTAAATTTTTGAAAAATAATGGCTAAAAACCTCCCAAGTTTTATGTAGAATGTAAATCTACACATTCAAGATGCTCGGTAAGCACGAAGCAGAATAAAGACCACACCAAGGCATGTCATGGTCAAACTGTGGAAAATCTCAAATAAAGAGCAAGTTTTGGAAGCCAGAAGAAAACATGACAAAGTATATTCAGTGGAACAAAAACTACAGCTGACTCATCAGAAACAACAGAGGCCAGAAAAAAAATAAGAAAAGCCTCTCCAAAGTACTTCACAAACTGCCAGGCCAGAATTTTATATCTGGCAAAAAAATATCCTTCAAGAGCAAAGGTAAAATTAAGACTTCTTCACCAGTAACTCTCTCTACAAAAAAGTGCTGAAGAAATTCTTCATGCCGAATAAAAACATTGCTAGAGGTAAACAAAAATTATTTAAAAAGGAGTAGAAAGCATGTGAAATGGCAAAATCTGGGTAAATAAAAAGATTAATGTTTTTGCCTTTTTGTTCTCTTTATTTATAATACATATGACTGTTGAAAGCAAAAATTGTGACCAGGCACAGTGGCTCATGCCTGTAATATCAGCACTTTGGGAGGCCGAGGCAAGAGGATCACTTGAGCCCAGTTCAAGACCAGCCTGGACAACATAACAAGACTTCATCTCTACAAAAAAATTTTAAAAACTTAGCCGGGCATGGTGGTGTGTGCCTGTAGTCCCAGCTACTGGGGAAGCTGAGGTAGGATCTTCTGAGCCCAGGAGGTTGAGGCTGCGGTGAGCTGTGATCGTGCCACTGCACTCCAGCCTAGGCAACAGGAGATCCCAACTCAAGAAGAAAAGAGAGAGAGAGAGAGAGAGAGGAAGGGAAAAGAAAACAAACGTTGAAACACTTCCTTATAGATTTATAACCTTTCTAGGTATACAATACACAATATATAACAGCTATGACATAAAGGAGATGAGGGGTAGAGGGAACTACATGGTTGCAGGGTTTCTGTATGCTTCCATGAAGTAGAACTAGAGAAACTGTCAGTAGACTATGAAAAGATAAAGATGTATATTGTAATTCCCTGAACAACCACTAAGGGAAGAAGCCGTCAAAATGAATAAAAAAACAAGGCCTATGCTATGGACTAAATTATAGCTCCTCAAATTCATATGTGAAACCCTAAATCCCAGTGTGGCTGTATTTGGAGTAAGAAAATAATTCTGGTGCCAGGCATGGTGGCTCAAGCCTGTAATCCCAACATTTTGGGAGGCAGAGGCAAGAGGATCGTCTGAGCTCAGGTGTTCGAGAACAGCCTCAGCAACACGGCGAGATTTCATCTCTACAATAAATTAAAAAATTAGCCGGATGTGGTGGCACATGCCTGTGGTTCCAGCTACTTGGAAGGCTGAGGTGGAAGGATCCTGTGAGCCTAGCAGGTCAAGGCTGCGGTGGCCATGAGCATGTCACTGTACTCCAGCCTGGGCGACAGAGTGAGACTCCAACTCAAAAAAAAAAAGGAAAAAAAAACAGAAAGAAAGAAGATCATTCTGGTTAAGTGAAATCAAAAGGGTAGAATTTTGATCCAGTAGGTTTGGTATCTTTATAAGAGGAAACACCAGAGAGTTTTCTCCCTCCCTCTGCCATGTGAGGACACAGGAAGAACGGCTGTCTGCAGACCAGAAGAGAGTCCCCACCAGGAGCTGAAGTGACCAGCACTTTGATTTGGACTTCCAGGCCTCCAGGACAGTCGGAAAATACATTTCCATTGTTTAAGCCATCCAATGTATAGTGTTTTGTCATGGCAACCAGAGCTAAGTAAGGTGCTAACTATATTATTTCTCTGGAAAACACAGAGGCTGAAAGTAAGTAGATGAGAACATGCCTACCATTCAAACAGCAAGCAGAATGGAGCTGAAGCAGCTGTCGTAGCAGCAGGTAAAATACATGTTAAGATTAAAAGTACGGCCAGGCTCCAGGCTTGTGGCTCAGCCTGTCATCCCAGCACTCTGGGAGGCCGAGGCAAGTGGATTGCCTGAGCCCATGGGTTCAAGACCCACTCAGGCAACTTGGCGGGACCTCGTCTCTACAATAAATAAAATCAGCCAGGCATAGTGGCTCATGCCTGTAGTTCCAGCTACTTGGAAAGCTGAGGTGGAAGGATCACTGGAGCCCAGGAGGTAGAGGCTGCAATGGCCGGGAGTGCACCACTGCACTCCAGCCTGGTGGCAGAGTGAGACTCCAACTCAAAAAAAAAAAAGATTAAAAATACTTCTAGTGCCGGGCTCGGTGGCTCAGCCTGTAACTGCCACACCTTTGGTAGGCTGAAGTGAGTGGATTGCCTGAGCCCGTGGGTTCGAGACCCGCCTGGGTAGCGAGACCTCATCTCTACAATAAATCAAAAAAAAAAATCAGCTGGG
>NW_007052016.1:212465-212942 GCF_000164805.1 Carlito syrichta | reverse complement strand
GAAGGATCGCCGGAGCCCAGCAGGTCGAGGCTGCGGTGGCCGGGAGCGGCCACTGCACTCCAGTCTGGGTGACCGAGTGAGACTCCAACTCAAAATAAAAATAAAAATTAAAAATTAAAAAATTAAAATACTACTAGCAATAAGGAGGAGCAGTTCATAATAATCAAAGGATCGATTCACCAGGAAGACTTAATAGTTACAAATACATATACACCACACAACAGAATTTGCCCAAATTAAAGGGAAAAAGAAGTAATTTCACAATCATATGTTAAACTGTGAACATCCCTGTCAACAACTAATAGAAAAACCAAACCAAAACAAACCATCAAACAGACAAAATGTGTAGCACTATCAGCCTACCTTGAACTAGTTGATATTTACAGACCATCCCACCCATCGACTGCAGAAGACACATTCTTTTCTTTTTTTTTGAGTTGGAGTCTCACTCTGTCGCCCAGACTGGAGGGCAGTGGC
>NW_007052016.1:210704-212379 GCF_000164805.1 Carlito syrichta | reverse complement strand
GCCTCGACCTGCTGGGCTCCGGCGATCCTTCCGCCTCAGCCTTCCAAGTAGCTCGAACTATAGGCGCGCGCTACCACACCCGGCTAATTTTTGATTTATTGTAGAGATGAGGTCTCGCCAAGTTGCCCAGGCAGGTCTCGAACCCGTGGGCTCAGGCAATCCACTCACCTCGGCCTCCCAAAGTGCTGGGATTACATGCTGAGCCACCGAGCCCGGCCAACACATTCTTTTCAAGCGCATGCGGTATGTTCACCAGAACAGACCACACACTGGGCCATGTGACAAGGCTCAATACATTTTAAAAGATTAAAACCGTATCAACTTTGTTCTTAGACCCCGATGGAATTAAATTAGAAATCAGTGACCATAAAAATAACAAGGAAAAATCATATATCTAGGAAATAAGCAGCATAGTTCATGCAGGGTTGGCGAGCTCTGGGCTGGAAAATTCTTTGGGAAGCCATCCTGTTCGCTTGGGAAACCCAGCTGCATCCCTGTGTCTACCCATGGATGCCAGGTGCACCCTCCAGTGCAAGAACCAAAAGCATCTCTAGCATCACCAACTATGTCCTGGGGGCCAAACCACCCTAGTGAGAGCCACTGTTCTAAATAATCTGTGAGCTGAACAAAGTAATCACATTGGAAATTAGAAAACATTTTAAGCTAAATGACAAAAATATAACATATCAAAATGTGAGGAATGTAGCCAAAGGTATTCAGAAAGGGAAATATATAGCATTAAATGAAATACTTATTTTAGAAAAGATAGGAGATCTAAAATGATTTTAAGCTCCTATTTTAAAAAGCCAAAAAAAAAAGAACAAATTAAATCTAAAATAAATAGAAGGGAGAAATAATGAAAATAAGAGCAGAAATCGATGAAAAACAAAACTAACAAAGAATAGAGAAAATCAATGAAAATAAAAACATGTTCATTGAAAGGACCAATAGAATTGATAAAACTTTAGCTAGGCTAATCAAGAAAAACAGAAAAAAGTCACAAATTACCCAAATCAGGAGTGAAAGAGGACACCACTGGATACTTCACAGACACTGAAATAATAATTCAAAAATATTTTAAAACTTCATGCCAATATAATAGAAAACTTACATAAATAGACCGATTTCTTGAAAGTCACAAATGTATAAAACTTACTAGAGAGGAAATAGTGCAGGCTATTTGAATCGCCTAACATAAAATAAAATTTTGTATTTTATAATTCAGAACCTATCCACAATGGAAATTCCAGGCACAGGTGGTTTTACAGAAGTTCCTCCTTATCCTTGAGGGCATTTTCCAAGACCGCTGGAGAACCCCTAGAGATTCTATCTGATAACCAAGACATCCACAAACAGGCAGGTGTATATACAGGCTAAACATAATGGATGAAGGGATAATTCACATCCCAGGTGGGATGGAGCAGGACGGCCAGACATTTCAGCATGTTACTCAGAACAGCACATAATTTAAAACTTAGGAATTAGCCGGGCTCGGTGGCTCAGCCTATAATCCCGCGCCTTGGGAGACTGAGGTGAGTGGATTGCCTGAGCCCGCGGGTTCGAGACCCGCCTGGGCAACTTGGCGAGACCTCATCTCTGCAATAAATAAAAAAAAAACTAGCTGGGCGTGGTAGCGCACGCCTGTAATTCTGGCTACTTGGAAGGCTGAGGCGGA
>NW_007052016.1:195450-210528 GCF_000164805.1 Carlito syrichta | reverse complement strand
AAAAAAAAAAAAAAAAAAACTTAGGAATTGACCGGGTGCAGTGGCTCACACCTGTCGTCCCAGCACTTTGGGAGGCGGAGGCAAGAGAATTACCTGAGCTCAGGGTTTCAAGATTAACCTGAGCAACAGGGTGAGACCACATCTCTACCATAAATCAAAAAATTAGCCTGGCATGGTGACACATGCCTGTGTTTCCAGCTACTTGGAAGGCTGAGGTGGAAGGATCACCTGAGCCCAGTAGGTTGAGGCTATGGTGGCTGTGAGCATGCCACTGCACTCCAGCCTGGAGTACTACTAGCAATAAGGAGTGCGACGCCGACTCAAAAAACAAAACAACTTAGGAATTGTTTATTTCTGAAATTTTTCATTTAATATTATCATATTACAGTTGACTGTGGGTAACTGAAACCAGGGAAAATGAAACCACAGGTAGGAGGGGACAACTGCTTTTTGAGTTCTGTCAACTGTAAGAAAAGAATCCTACACAACTTTGTCAGATGACACAGAAAAAGACAGAACTCGCCAATTCATTTCATGGTACCAGCATTACACTTCATGTAAAACCAGACACTGATACCATAAGAAAAAAAAAAAAAACTATAGACTATATACCTCATGAGTGTAGACATAAAAATCTTTGACAAGGCCAAGCGCGGTGGCTCAAGCCTGTACTTTGGGAGGTCAAGGCAAGAGGATTACCTGAGCCCAGGGGTTCAAGACCATCCTGGGCAACTTGGGAAGACCTCGTCTCTACAATAAATCAAAAGATTAGCTGAGTGTGGTAGCGCGTGCCTGTAGTTCCAGCTACTTGGAAGGCTGAGGTGGAAGGATCGCTGGAGTCCAGCAGGTCGAGGCTGCAATGGCCAAGAGCATGCCACTACTTTCCAGCCTAGGTAAAAGACTGAGACTTCAATCCCCCCCAAAAAAATCTTTGACAAAATTTTAGCAAATCAAATGTAAAAATATATATAAAAAAGAGAACAAGCCAGGCTTGTGGCTCAGCCTGTAATCCCACGCTTTGGGAGGCTGAGGTGAGTGGATTGCCTGAGCCCGTGGGCTTGAGACCCGCCTGGGCAACTTGGCAAAACCTCATCTCTACAATAAATCAAAAATTAGCTGGGCGTGGTAGCGAGCGCCTGTAGTTCCAGCTACTTGGAAGGCTGAGGCGGAAGGATCGCTGGAGCCCAGCAGGTCGAGGCTGCAGTGGCCAGGAGCGGCCACTGCACTCCAGTCTGGGTGACAGAGTGAGACTCCAACTTAAAAAAAAAAAGAGAGAGAACACATCATGACAAAGTATGGTTTTTCTGAGGAATGAAAGTTTGGCTTAACATTTGAAATTTCAGGTTGGGCGCAGTGGCTCATGACTGCAATCCCAGCACAGTGGGAGGCTGAGGCAAGAGGATTGCTTGAGCCCAGGAGTTTGAGAACAGCCTGGGAAACATAGCAAGATCTCATCTCTACAAAAAATTTTAAAAATTAGCTGGGCATGGTGGCATGCGCCTGTAGTCCCTCCCAGTTACTCAGGCTGAGGCAGGAGGATTGCCTGAGCTCAGGAGATTAAGTCTGTAGTGAGTTGTATTCGTTCCACTGCACTCCAGCCTGGGTGACAGAGTGAGACACTCAACTCGAAAAAGAAAAAAATCCAAAATATGTAATTTGCCATATTCATAAAATAAAAAATAAAAATCACATAATCTTTTCAATAGATGCAGAAAAAGTATTTGAAAAAAATGTAACATGCGTTCATGATTAAAAACCCTCACCCCACTAAGATTAAGGGCATTTAGTAAAATTCTGCATCTCACAGCATACTCAGTGGTGAAATCTCAACACTTTTTTCCTAACCTTAAGAACAAGGCACTCTATTTCTACCTACCATTAAACTGGAGATTCTAGCCACTACAAAAAGATGAGAAAAGAATAAAAGTTATAAACACAGTAGATAAAAAAGTATATCTATTTTTATTTGCAGACATGTTCATATACATAAAAATTATCCTTTTTTAAAATTAAATAAATTTTTTTAGAGACGAGATCTTGCTATGTTGCCCAGGCTGGTCTTGAACTCCTGTCCTCAGGCAATCCTCTTGTCTTGGCCTCCCAAATTGTTGGGATTACAAGCATAGGCCACCACCCTTAGTCTACACCTAAAAAATTTCTAAGGGGTCTACAAATAGGCTAGGAAAAACTATTAACTGAACTTAGCAAGATTGCACAATACAGTATGAATGTACAAAAATCAGTTACATTTTGGTATTCTAGCAATGAACACTTAGAAAGTGAAATTATTAAATGATATAATGTAGATTATGATAATAAAATACTTAGGAATAAATGTAATGAAAGATGTGCAAGACTTGTATACGGAAAACTGCAAAACATTACCGAAAAAATTAAAGGAGACCTTAGTAAATATATATAGAGAGATGATATCCATGGAATGGAAGATAAATGTTAAAATGGGCCTATTCCCCAAATTAATCTATAGACTTAGGGTAATATTGATCAAAATTCTAAAAATACATATTTTTTAAATTGATGAGATGATTCTAAGAGTTTTATCTACAATTCTAAATAATTGTTGCAAATCTAATAAATAAGCCTATAAAGCAGGTTCTTCACTAAACATTCAAATACGTTTAAAATATGAATCCAATTCTTTTGCATTTTTCATATTTATAAATAATTTTTGGTTAAAATCAAGGGCACCAAGCTAGACTCTTTTAAATATATGTATACACGCGATGCAAAGCCATTAATATCGCAGGCTTCATTTACTTATCTAAATTCTTTTTGTTACCGTCTCAGATGTGCAAAGTTTCTTCCCAATAAAGGGAGCCGCATTAGCACTTCGGGAGACTGAGATTCCCAGGTTGAAGATTCAGGTCCATGGCATGGCCACGTACTAGGTTATTGGTCAAAGGTGTGAAGCCAGAGTGAAGGTGCATACACCACACCCAGGATGGTGTCACCTGAGACACGGGTTAACAGAGCCCCTTCATATTTTTGGAGACGTTCCTTCAAGCCCACATTTTTTAGGCATCCCAGTCACTCAATCCCTTTGTCTATTCAACCCTTCCATCTATAGGTATATATATATATATATATATATATATACACACACACACACACATATACATACACATCTGCATGTGTGTGTGTGTGTGTGTGTGTGTGTGTGTGTGTGTGTGTGTGTGTGTGTTTGATTTGACATTAACTGCCTTGGGAGCTGTGAGTTGCTTGGTCTGGATAGAATTCTGCCCTTCCCCATCCCCTGCTTCTCTCCCTGTCCCTGTCACTGCTGCTCCCTGTACCACGACTGGAGTTCATCAAATGGAGCACACTCACGCACACACACTGCACGCAGGTGGTCACGCACACACACTGCACGCAGGTGGTAACGCTCCCTTCCCAGTCCGTTTTAGGCTCTGGCCTGCCAGTTACTGTCTTACAGCTAATACATTGGTTCACTTCATTATTTGCCGTCTGTCTATTCCTGCCAACGTCTCTTAGTCTGACCCCGTTCTGGTTTCCTGGCTTTACAGGTGAGGGTCATAGGCTTGGAGAGGCAGCAGGCTTTGTCCACATCCACATTCAGCAGCAGGTACCCTGCCCAGACTGGCACAGACTGTGTGCTGGATTCCACGTTCCTCCTCTCAGCCCGGGTTGTCCTCCTCAACTAGAGTTTTCCTGCATCAAATGTATGTGTCCCAGCGCATTTCTATCAAGCACCTTTGTGCCAAGAAGCAGAATTGAAATCAGTGGCTTCATGAGTGCCTTGTATTTTCACATACGGCCGTAATACCAACCCCCAGGGATGGAGATGGGAGGTGAACCGTCAATCCCATGACAAGTGTAGGTGTTTCGGGCCGCAGCTGAAGAACAGAAGAGATCCGATCACTTGGAGATAAGCTGCCCTGCAGGATCCAGAGATCATGCCTTCACGTTCCTGGGAGTAACTGACATTGCAAGGTCCCAGGCCCAGCAGCACACCCTTCCCCCACCCCCACCCAGGAAGTCCTGTCCCATAGCCAGACAGATCTGTTACCCAACTCCCAGGCTGGGAGCAGCCAGCCACCCGGTTTATGCTGTCGGTGATCTCATTAGAATGAACAGATGAGTCAACATTCACACAAAGACCTTCTGGTCTGCAATCTGAGAAGAGGTTTAGGAAGAACAAAGCCAAGGGAAGAAATGTAACCAAGAACTATCTCTTTATTGCTTTTGAGTTGTTTAAGGGGGTTTTAAGGGATTAAGGCTAAAGAAATGTTGACTGTAAGGAGAGGGGCAGGATATCGGCTGAACAGAATAGAGGCCTTTGTGCTGACTCAGAGGAGAAGCACATGAAAAGAAAACCTCAGCAGCCTGGAGCTCACCGGGGAGGGGCTGGAAGCCAAAGGTGAGCGAGAATGCGGTTTCCTGCCTGTGGGAGAAATCAAGGGACGAGGACCTCCGGGTCCCTGTTGGCTGTCGCCGGGCAGCTGAGGACCACCAGAGTTCTCAGGCCTCTCCTTCCCATCCTCTTCCAAATTCTTGACCAAAACTCCCGGAGGAACCTCACCCTACACACTGGATAAAGAAAAGGGCATGGAGGCATCACGCAGGGTTTCAGAGAAGTGAAGGGTCAGACAACTTCAGCCAGGCATGTGAGGTCCACCTTAGAGTGTGGTGGGTTCTTCTCTTTTCACTTCTTCCTCCCTCTCCTGTCGCCATGTCATCCACTGTCTCTCATCTTCTTCCTCTCCCTCTGCCTTATTCATGGCCATTTCTCTGGCGTCCCCTGGAGATTCCCCCCTTCCATAAAGAAACTACAGCTACCATCCCCAACTCCCTAAAATGGATGCATGACCAAGAGGGGATTTCCGCCGATGAGAAGTTTCCTCACCACCCCAAGTCTCTCCCCACCCGCTCCACGCCCACCGTCAAAGGCACAAAGGACAGATAAGGGCTCTGGGCAAAGGAATGATTTATGCTCTTCTTTCAAGTGAACGCCTCAAAAGCCCGATAATACTTTCTATTTTTATTCCTCACAGATGTTACCCTCCCGTTCTTCCAGCAAGCCTGCCAGGTAGTGTTCGCCTTCGTTGGAAAACTCCATCAAAGGTGTGGTAGAGGCAGGTTGGGGGAGGAGGGGCCACCCTTCCCTTGCTCTTCATTCTGGCCTGCCTTCAAACTATCCATCCCCGTTTCCTCTTTTTAAGCCTACTCAGAACTTTCCTGATAGCTGAAAGCCCCCATCTTGCTGTCTCTGTCTCTGTGGCTCTTTGGTCCAGCCATGACCAACACTGACTTTCCTCTGCACCATTCGTTCAGAGACCTGGGCTGAGGTCTGGCCCTGCCCTAGGAAGCTGCAAGGGCTGGTGGTAAGGGCTGCCTACCTCCCTTAGTTCCTTTCCTTGACTTCCAAATGACAAGCTGTGAGGGGGTAGCTAAGTCTATGATGCTAGCTGGAGTTCCATGTGGCTCCCTTGAGGGGCATTTGCATCACGGAAGCTTTGTGGGGCATCCATTCTTACCCAGAATGTGCATAAGAATCACCCACGAAGTTGTTAAAACTTAACTTCTCATAAACATCTTTCCAGCCCACAAAATTCTGATGCCTTAGTTTCGAGGCAGAGCTTAGAGATTTTCCTTTTTTCTTTTTCTTTTTTCTTTAACCTCCCTGATTATTCCTGGTTGATTGACAAACCAACGGACATAGATTTCCCTGCTTGTATCTCCAATACCAAGTGAGACGGATGTATCTAGTTATTATCTCATTATTAAGTTCGCCTGAACAACCACAATTACCAAGAGGATAAATCTTGACAGAAAAAGAAACCCACAGGCTCTCTTCTGGCCCTGATCTTTTGCTGGAAACTTGGGTAAGGTTTCAAATCGTGACAGCCAGAGCCAAAGACAATCTATACTCAAACTCCGAGAGACAAAAGTTTTATTGCAGAAGTCAGGGAAGAAACCAGCCGGGGGCATGACACAGGACATAAGCAGGCAGCTTCTCTGTCCCAGGTTAGAATTCCTCGTGAAATGGCTGGAATGGACTTGCTAGGGATTGATGGCCTGTAACAAGGGGTGTGGAGGTGACTTGGAGGGGTTGACCTCCAGGAGACAAGTTCATCTGAAAGAACAGCCTGCGAGTTGGGTGGGGACGGGGTCTCCCACTAGTTCATTGTGACTGAGTCACCAGGTCAAGCCAAGTCTCGGAGCTTTGTCTATGCATTTCCCACATTTACGGTTTTTTCTCCTTGTGATGAAGCTCTGAGACTCCCCCGGGTGCATGAGTCTCAAGAGGAAAGCTGAGAGAACAGCCTGGGATATTCAGAGAAAAGAGCGGGCCTCATTTGGCAAGGTCTTGTAGACTAGGAAACGGCGGGTTCACCTCATGTACGCTGGGAAAGCTTCAGAGGGATTTAGTGCAGGCTGACGTTTCTGAAAGAATGTTCTTGCTGTTGTGTAGAGGATGAAGCGTAGAGCATTGGCAAGAGCGGGAGAAGGGGTGCATTGTAGAAGGCTACTGTAGGTATCAGGCTGGAGGGTCTTGTGGCTTTGACCTGGATAGTAGTGAAGGGCAGGGTGAGATGTGGAAATATTTTGGAGATCAAGATATACTTTGGAGATTTTGTGTGTGTGTGTGTGAATCGGAGTCTCACTCTGTCACCCAGGCTGGAGGGCAGTGGCATGCTCACGGCCACGGCAGTCTTGACCTGCTGGACTCAGGCCATCCTTCCGCTTCAGCCTTCCAAGTAGCTGGAACTACAGGCATACGCCACCACACCCGGCTGATTTTTTGATTTATTGTAGAGATGAGGTCTGGTCTCGAACCCCTGGGCTCAGGCAATCCTCTCACCTCAGTCTCCCAAAGTGCTGAGATTATAGGCGTGAGTCACCACACCCAGCTTTTGGAGATATTTTTATTAGACATGGATTGGATGTGGAGAATGAGGGGGAAAAATAAATCAAGGTTGATTTTTAAGTGTTCATGCCTGAGGAGGGCTATGTAATTTGCTGTGGAGAAAATTTAGGGAAGCAGAGGCTTGGGTGGGCGGCATGAAGATACAGAGCCACAAGTCTCATTTTGGCCATGTTAAAATTGAGATATACTTAAACTGTCAAGTGGAGAGATCAGGTAACCAGTAAGCTATGCATCCATCATTCTTATGACAGGCCAGGGCAAGAGGTCTGAATCTGGGGCTCATCGGCATATAATGAGGTTTGAAGCTCTAACGACATCATCTATGGTGAGTACAGACAGAGATGGCATCTGGGATCCAGTTCTGGCTCACACCAAAATCTCAACCAGACCAAGAGGTCGCATCCACCAGGGTCCAGCTGGGAGACAACAGCCATACTCACTGATCAAAAAGACCATCAAAAAGCGCTAACTATATGCAGTGCTGCTGATTAGGCTACAGAAAATACAAAGACCCACACCAGAGTATCACAGACACAGTGACTGCAGCCAGCACGACCACCTCTCTGCCTCAGGAAGCAAGAAGAGTCTAGGACTGAGCGACCTCCTGTCCCACTAGGGCCGGTGTCCCTCGGGTGAGTACAACGAGGCTTGCTCCTCCGGTGGTGGACAGAGAGCAAACTAGACAGCTGCTGCCACAGGAGAAAACTGCTCCTGCTGGGAGGGAGATGCTGCCCGCCCAGGATGCTCACGGGCAGCAGGAAAGCATGAAGGAGCCACTCCCTTCTCCTGCCTCCCAGCCCTGAAGGCGAGCTCTAGGGGATGACATCAGCAAGCCCAGCTGGGAGCCAGCAGGCGAAAGGGGAATGCGGTTTAGAGAACCCGCGGTGAACTGTGTAGAGAAGGGCCCAAAGACAGTGACTTACTCGCCAGCAATCTGCCCTGCTGGGCACCCTTCTACACACATATGGGTGCTCATACAACAAAATAACTCAGTTTCCTTCCTCACAGCCACTATCCACTTGCAAAGGTGTTCTAACCAACAAAGTAAGGGGATGCCAAGCCCAGGAGTCTTTATATTTACCGCTGGCCTAGTTCATTACTTCTCAAATTGATTCAAAGTCCCATCCATATGTGCAGTCATCCAAGTACTGAATTGTGAAGTTAAGCTACAACAAATCTTGTATAAAATAATAAAGATAGGTTGGACATAGTGGCTCATACCTGCAATCCCAGCACCTTGAGAGGCCGATGCAGGAAAATCGCCTGAGTCCAGGAGTTCAAGACCAGCCTGGGCAACATAGCGAGACTGTCTCTCCAAAAAATGAACTGGGCGTGGTGGCACAGGCTACTTGGGAAGCTAAGGTGGAAGGACTGCTTGAGACCAGGAGGTTGAGACTGTGGTGAGTGATTGTCACCGCACCCTAGCCTGGGTGACAGAGTGAGACCCTGACTCAAAACTAAAATAAAGCAAAAAATAAAGCAAAGGAAAAGAAAGAAAAAGAAAGTAGTTAACAGGTACACAGACACAATTGAGGAACCAAATATACACAGCTTTTGCGGTCTGAATTCTGTAAACAGTCCAAGGCTGCAGATGAATACTTATGAACTTCCTTCTCCATTACCCATTCAGTGTTTCACTTGTCTTCGGGCAGGATCTCAGCTGACCAGGGTCTGTTACCTGGCTGAGTAACACAAACCTTTATTCTTGAAAACTCTGAATGTTCAAGATCTTTGCCTTTCAGTTGCTGAAGTTCACTTTTATTATTGAACATAAAAGTACAGTTACGTGCCACATAATGACATTTTGGTCAATAATGGTGGACCATGCATACAACAGTAGTCCCGTAAAATCATAGCCTTGAGTCTGACTGTCCCTTTTCTACAATTAGGTATGTTTATATATACAAATATCTACTTCTGTTTTACAGTTACTTACAGTATTTGGTACAGTAACATGCCGTGTAGGTTTGTAGCCTTGGAGCAACAGGCTATACCACATGGCTCAGGTCTGTAGTAGGCTAGAACATCTAGGTTTGTGTGAGGACACTCTGCTGGGTCTGCACAACAAAATAATTGTCTAGTGACTCATTTCTCAGAATGCATCCCTCTCATTAAGCTACAGATACCTGTATTTAGAGATAGTCCAGGGAATCTTTTACATTTCAAGCATAGTCTTTCATGCTTCTGTTGTGTAGCAGCTGTTCAGTTCCTTCTTGGTAACTGAAGTCAATCATCCTATCTCCACAAAGAAGAGTAATACACTTCCTTGGGTCTTTGGCATAAGAAATTCAAAATGCCCAGGCAGCTTCATCTACCAGTCTAATGGAACTACTAATGTGTCCCTGGTGAACACATTCTTTTCTCAGGAATAAAGACTTCAAAATCAACAACGCTCAAAATGCTGGGGATGAGAAATAGAAAGTCTACAAGTGGGTTATTAGATGTAATCACAGAAGGACCCACTTCCATTTCTACCTCTTGATTTCCAGACCTATTCTGGCAATGGAAGAGACAGCACCATAAATTGATCTCCTATCAAAGCAGATATCTCATTCTATAATATATAATCTTATCTGCTTTGAATGTTGTCTCCCAACTAGTATTGGAACTGAGGCATCAGTAGGTTATTTAAGGCCAGCTGCTTGGGGCAGGGTGTGAAGTACATAGTAAACAAGTTAATTCATTCTATGGGCATGCGCCCGCTCACATAATTCTTTTGCTCTGAAATGAGTTCCGGTTACAATGTGGGCAGAATATTTTTTTGATGGGGGGGATGGGGGTCTTGCTATGTTGCCCCAGCTGGCCTCAAACTTAGTTGGGCTTAAGCAATCCCCTCGCCTCAGCTTCCCAAGTAGCTAGGACTGCAGGTGTGTGTCACTGTGCCCAGCCAAATAAAGCATTCTTTACCTCCATGGATCACGATGCTGGCAAGTGTCAAAAGATAAAATTACAACAAATGTAGTTTAAAGCTCTTCATTGGCTTTCATTTGTGATTCTAGAGTCAAACAATATCTCATTCCATAAGACAGAATGAATGTTCCCACAAGCTGAGCAGAGGAGTTCAGCTTTACAGGCAGAAAAGAACCAAAGAGACCAAAAACAGAGCAAAAAAGTTGACCGCTTCAAAATTATTTTCTTCATAGTGTTAAAACACAGGACGTTCTCTTATTATGCAGATTCAGGTTAACCGGATTCTCGTCTTTTTTTTTAACTGGTTCATTTCAGAGTTTGGTTTGATTCTGTGGCACATATCCCAAGGGACTCCATTCTGGTTTGGTCTGGTTGCTGGAGCCTAGAGCAGGGGGCTCGTCCAAACAGTTGCCTCCCATAAAGAGGAAAGCTTACACAAAAAAGGCACAGTACTATCCATAGCATGTATCTATTCCTATGGGGATTCACTTCTGACCCTCTTGGTGATGAAAAGGCTTCCACGTAACCAATTTCCCTTTGGGGACTGGCGGAACTCCCCCCAGGCAGGGGTCCCATATCAAGGTTCAGTGTAGGTCTCTGCCACGGCACCTTGGGTGCTTGGGAGCAGGAGTTGCCAAGTGAGCCTTGGTGAGAGAAAATCCATGCTGTGGAGCCTAGGTACAGCCTCCATCCCTGCGACTGGAGACTCTGTTCATAAGGTCACGGAGTAAGTATGGGCATGGCTGTGGAAAAAGAGAGTGCATGGCCTTCACAAAGCATGTCCCTCTGTATATGTTGATGCTGAAAGCCTCTTTTCAGTGGATACTCTGAGGGGTGCACTCACAGAGGACACACATAGCATGTGCTGTGCCCGTTATGAGAAGTCATCCACATCCCTCTTCCCCAGGACTCCTTATCACCAATCTTTCAGTCTTTGAAAACTCCTGTCCACCTTTCCAAACCTTGGGTAACTTCCCAAGAATCAGTATCGATCTGTGACTCTGGCACTCTCTAAGTCAAGACAAAGTGGACATCCAAATGTACCACTCAAAATTCTGCCCATCAGGAATAAAAAGATTTCTAAAAACAAAGGCATGACACACCACAGCCTCTGGGATACCATTAAATCGGTGCTGAGAGGGAAGTTTATAACATTACACACACATATCAAGAAAATAGAAGGGTCTCAAGTAAACAGTCTAACATCTCACCCCAAGGAGCTGGAAAGACCAGAGCAATCCAACTCCAGAGTTAGTAGAAAAATGGAAATCATAAAAATAAAGTCACAGCTAAATGACATGGAGACAAAAAAAAAAAAACCACAAAGGATCGATGAGATGAAAAACTGGTTCTTTGAAAGTAAAAATTAGATTGACAGACCCCTGGCCAGATTAACAGAGAGAGAGAGAGAGAGAGAATTCAAATAAACACAATTAGAAACCAAAAAGGCAATGTTACAACTTATCCTGAAGAAATACAAAGGACTATCAGAGATTACTATGAATATCTGTATGCAAGTAAACTAGAAAATCTGGAGGAATTCCTGGCATCACATAACCTCCCAAGATTGAGACAGGAAGAAATTGAAATTGTAACCCTAAACAGACCAATAACAATGACTCAGCTATAAGAAACCTCCCCACCAAAAAAAGTCCCAGACCAACTGACTTTTCAGCTGAATTCTACAAAACTTACAAAGAAGAGTTGGCACGAATACTATCGAGAGTATTCCAAGCAATTGAGAAGGAAAGAATCCTCCTTTGTTCGTTTTATGATGCCAATATCATCCTGATACCCCAAAATAGCAAAGACCCATAGGCAAATTTTCCTGATGAACATCGATGCAAAATTCTTAACAAGATTCTAGCAAGTCACATCCAACAGCACATTTCAAGGATCATCCATCATGATCGGGTGGGCTACATTCCCAGGATGCAAGGCTGGTTCAACATATGCAAATCAATAAACACAATCGATCACATAAACAGGTGTAAAAGCAAAAACCACATGATTATCTCACTAGGTGCAGAAAAAGCATTCAATAAAATTCAACATCCTTTCTTGATAAAAGTCCTCAAATACCCAGGCATTAACATTTCTCAAAATATTAAGAGCCCCAGCCTGGGCAACTTGGTGAGACCTTGTCCCTACAATAAATCAAAAAATTAGTCAGGCGTGATAGTGCGCACCTGTAGTTCCAGCTACTTGGAAGGCTGAGATGGAAAGATCGATCACCTGAGCCCAGCAGGTTGAGGCTGCAGTGGCCATGAACGTGCCACTGTACTCCAGCCTGGGTGACAGAATGAGACTCCAACTCAAAATAAATAAATAAATAAATAAAAATTAAAAAAATATATATATATATATATAAAGAGTCATGTATGACAAACACAGCCAACATCATACTTAGTGGGCAGAAGCTGGAAGTATTCTCCCTAAGAACTTAACAATACAAGGATGATCACTCTCACCCCTCTTGTTCAACATAGTACTGGAAGTCCTAGCCAGAGTAATCAGGCAGGAGAAAGAAAGTAGAGATATCTGAATAGGAAAAGGGAAGTTAAGGTATCCCTCTTTGCAGATAATATGATTCTATACTTAGAAAACCCTAGAGAGTCTGTCAAAAATCTTGCACTGATAAATGACTTCAGTAAAGCCTCAGGATACACAATCAATGTGCAAAAAACATTTGCATTTCCATAAATTCCCAATAAAAACACAATCTCGGGCAATCCCCTCAGATCCCCTCCCAGTGTGGGAGCTTTTCTGTCCTCTTAATAAATCCTGCTTTCAAAAAAAAAAAAAAACCAAGCATACACACGATCTCACTCACAATGGCCACACGCACACACATACAAAATACCTCGGCACTCACCTTTACTACAAGGCTACAGTAACCAAGACAGCATGATAACTGGCACAAAAATAGACACATAGACCAATGGAACAGGACAAAGAATCCGATTAAAAAAAAACCCACAGACCTTCAACCAATTCATTTTCAACAGAATCTACAAAAACAAATATTGGGGAAGAGAAACCATTTTTAGCAAACAGTGCTGGAAAAACTGGCATGCAGAAGAATGAAGTCAGACCCTTACCTATCACCATACACAAAAATTAGCTGATGATTGATCAAGGACTTAAATGTGCAACCTCAAACCATAAGACTCTTAGAAGAAAACTTAGAAGATATCAGAGTAGGCAATGAAATCATGGCCAAGTCCTCAAAAGCAAATGCCACAAATCTAAAATTGACAGACAGGACCTTATCAAGCTAAAAAGGTTTTACACAGCAAAAGAAGCCATCAAGAGAGTACAGAAACAAGTCACAGAATGGGGAAAAAATATGTGCAAGCTATGCACCCCAAAAGGCCTAACATCCAAGATCTATGAGGACCTCAAGTTAATTAACAGGAAAAAAAAAAGTAACCCCATTAAGAAGTAGGCAATGGCCATGAACAGACACTTCTCTAAAGAAGACATACAAACAGCCAACAAACATGAAAAAATGCTCACCTTCACTAATCATCAGAGAAATGCAAATCAAAACTACAGTGAGACACCATCTCATACCAGTTAGGATGGCTATCATTACAAAGTCAAAACAACAGTGTTGGTGAGGCTGCAGAGAAAAGAGGGTGCTTCTACACTGCTGGTGGGAATGTAAGCTAGTCCAGCCTTTGTGGAAAGCAGTATGGCATTTTCTCAAAGAATTAAAAATCGGACTACCATATGACCCGGCAATCCTAGAGGAACACAAACCCCTCTACCAAAAAGACACCTGCACGTGTATGTTAATTGCAGCACTGGTCACAATAGCAGAAACATGGAAACAACCCAGATGCTCATCAAAAGTGAACTGGATAAAGAAAATGTGGTATACATATACAATGGAATACGACACAGTCATAAAGAAGAACAAAATTATCCCTTTTGCAGTAGCATGGGTGCAGCTGGAAAACATTGTTCTAAGTGAACTGTCACAGAAACAAAAGTTGAATAACGCATGTTCTCACTCCTAAGTGGGCCCTAAATACTGGGCATGTGAGCACAAAAGTGGGAACAACAAACACTGGGCACTGCTAAAGGAGAGGGGGGGAGATAAAGGGCACACAGCCAGCCACTGGGCACTATGTTCACCACCAGGGGAAGAGGGGACTCGCTAGCAGCTCAAACCTCCTCTGCACTCAATTTAATTATGTGGCAAATCCTCACATGTACCCACAACCCTAAATACATAAACAAAGAAAACTCTGCCTATCAAGAGGGCTGTTCTTCAACACCGTGTATGAGGGTCATCCCTGAGAGCAGCTGTAATGCTGTAGCCGTCCATTTTCAGTAGGTATACCGTGTAGCAAAACCACAGTGTTTTTCACAGTGTTTTTTTAAATGAGACCACAGTGTTTTTCTCCTCTGTCAACTAGACATAAGGAGCTGTCCGTGAGACCACTAAAGTATACTGACGGAGAGAAGGCAACGCAACGGGAACTGATGTTAGAAGAGGTCTGGGGGTCAAAAGCCTCAGAAGGAAAAGCAGTTTGCATGGCAAGCTGGACTTCTCACCTTGTTCATTCACAATGTGTCGCTTTTTGTATTAACTGGTAAATAGGCTTAAATAGCACATTCAAATATGGTAGATTTTATGTATAAAACTCAGAGAAGTCCACAAAGCACTGTGTCTCTTTGAGATGATACACAGTATCAGCTTGGGGATACATGCTCCAGGCAATTAGATACCCAGATGACATGCTCCAGGCAATTAGATACCCAGAAACTTCGCTGGGGTGACAAGTTCTGCATTTTCATGGAATTATTTCCTAGTCTCTGATTTGCTTAACCTTTATTAAGATATCTAAATCACTGCTACTTCTATTTCATCAAATCAAATCAGCATAATGTTAACAATATAGTAGACCAATATGATGATACCAAGATGATAAGATCTCTCTTTAAAAAAAAAAAATCTTTCTGGCTGGGCTTGGTGGCTCAGCCTGTAATCCCAAGCTTTGAGAGGCCGAGGTGAGTGAATTGCCTGAGACTGCAGGTTCGAGACCCGCCTGGGCAACTTGGCGAGACCTCATCTCTACAATAAATCAAAAATGAGCCAGGCGTGGTAGCGCATGCCTGTAGTTCCAGCTACTTGAAAGGCTGAGGTGGAAGGATCGCCGGAGCCCAGCAGGTCAAGGCTGCGGTGGCCGGGAGCATCCCACTGCCCTCCAGCCTGGGCGACAGAGTGAGACTCCAACTCAAAAAAA
>NW_007052016.1:187379-195430 GCF_000164805.1 Carlito syrichta | reverse complement strand
CAAAAAAAAAAAAAAAAAAAAAAATCTTTCTATCGCTGTAGCCTACATTATGGCAAAACAGCGGAGCCTGAGATGTGAAGGCATGCTGCTGGCCCTGCTGGGTAAAAGCAAACTGTTTGCTAGGCAGTAGCTACATACCAGGTACTGGAGGTGTATTGATTTTCTTTTCTGGTAAAGTTGCTATAAATAGAATCACAACTGCAATTGGAATTTCTGCCTGATAAAATCTATGATAATCTACAGTTATTCTCCAACATCTGCATGTCTTCTTCATGAGCAAACAGGAAAGTAAAATGGGGTGTTACCACCATGACACCTTTTAAGACTTTGATGGTGGTGCTAATCTCTGCAAATCTCTCAGGGGTGTGGCGTTGTTTTTGTATTTACTATCCTGGTAGAGAGGGTAAGTTCCAGTGGCTTCTAGTTGATCCTTCCAAACATGATGGTCCTTATTCCACGTGTCAGACAGCCAAGATCACATTCGCTTAGTTACTAAGCATATCTATCCAACTTACATGCGTTAACCGATAAATAACCACACAGCTGGTCCACAAAACACTGGGCCGCCTGTGATATGAAAGTGATTTTAGACTTCATGTGCCACCTGGCCACCTTGGCCCCTATCTCATTGGTGGCACAGTGGCATTTTGGGCCTTCAGTAATCAGCATCGACTCAGAGCCAGTGTCTGCTAACCCATGAAAACTCTGGGTAATTCCCTTTTCTCAGTAAATGAGAAATTCCAGTAAATTATTCTTTTTTTTTTTTTTCTTTTTATGTTGGTAACTTAATGGGTACTACATTGAATCTATAGGTAAATTATTCTTGTAAACATTCTAGTAAATGGTAAAAAATGTATTTGGGGGAAAGCTTCAGTAGGTGCTTCATCATAATCAAACACAAATGGTAACTTGATTAACCACAATGCCACAGCAAACTTGGATACTAGCATCCCATTCATTTCCCACAGGTAAGAAACCCAAGGCTATGGCCAAACCAATCCCCAAATAGCATCTCTGAGATTCTGCTTTCTGAGCCTACTTTGGTGCCAATTTCTGTATGAGTCAGGGACTCATCCAGATGACAGACACTGTACCATGACTTAAATAGAGGGAATGCAATGTTTAAAAAAATGTTGCCCAGGTATACATTTGTTAACTAGTTAACTGAAAGATTTAGTCCTAACCCTTAAGGCATCCTTTAAAAAGAATTACAGGGCCAGGTGCAGTGGTTCATGCCTATAATCCCAGCACTTTGGGAGGCTGAGGTAAGAGGATTGCCTGAGCCCACGGGTTCGAGACCAGCCTGGGCAACTTGGCAAGACCCCATCTCTACAATAAATCAAAAAATTAGCTAGGCGTGGTGGTGTGTGCCTGTAGTTCAAGTTACTTGGAAGGCTAAGGCAGAAGGATCACCTGAGTCCAACAGGTCAAAGCTGCGGTGGCCGTGAGCTTGCCACTGCACTCCAGCCTGACAACAAGGTGAGGCTTCAACTCAAAAAAAAAAAAAAAAAAAAAAGGATCTACAGAAAGCTTCTATCATTCCCAGGGCTAAGGGCCTCATCAGTACAGCGAGACCCTCATCTCTAAAAAAATAACAATTTATAAATAAACAAATAATCTGTTAAGAGCACTCACAATGAATTCAGCAGCAGCTAAATTTGGAATATATTTCTTGGAATCCATGCCCACATATATCCCTCGTGTTGCTGATGCTTTAAATGAGCAAAGGTGCAGGTTTTTGGAATTATGGGCTTACACGTTAAAGTCTGTGCCCGGCCATGTGGTGCCCACAGAGCTCTAACCCTAATTCTAAGTGGGGAAAATAAGGAGAGTTGGGACGGATCGTGGCGTCACCTCAGCAAGCACTGAGGAGTTTTCTCCTCAGACGTGAGAGGGCAGGTTGCTTTGGTTGGCAAAGGGAAGCTCAGAATGACAGGAGGGTCAAGGTCTTTCCCCCTTCCTTCAGGGTCCTACGACCCTCCAGTCAATGCCCTGCCATTCACATCAGAAATCTGGGAAGGCTTACAGGGAGTTGGGTCACACACTTAAATAATTCTGCTAGCCGGGCTCGGTGGCTCAGCCTGTAATCCCGCACCTTTGGGAGGCTGAGGTGAGTGGACTGTCTGAGCCCACGGGTTCGAGACCCGCCTGGGCAGCGAGACCTCATCTCTGCAATAAATTTTTTTAAAAAATCAGCCGGGCATGGTAGCGCATGCCTGTAATTCCGGCTACTCAGAAGGCTGAGGCGGAAGGATCGCCGGAGCCCAGCAGGTCGAGGCTGCAGTGGCCGGAAGCAGCCACTGCACTCCAGTCTGGGCGACAGAGTGAGACTCCAACTCAAAAATAATAATAATAATAATAATAATAATAATAATAATCTGCCAACCACACTATTCAATGTTGCGTCCTTTTTCAGCAAAGTCAGTCCTGTAATTACAAGGAAGGAGATTTGAGAACTTTCTAGCTCTCTGACCATAACTTGTGCTGGAAGTTCATAGACCCATACCTGTCATCGTCTTTCTGTAAGCATCCTGGTGTGCTCAGAAGCAACCAACCTATGCCACGGGCTTCGCAGCCATCACTGCTACCATAAATGCCAAGTACTATCAGCGTCAGTGTCATAACAACCACAGTTGGGGTACATGCATGAGCACAACACACCGAGAATCACTACCATCCCATTTCTCACTCACCTCAGCACTGCCTTCAAGTTCAAGAATAGGACCCAAACAATGTCATCTCTTTGTAATATATCTTTGGAAGTGTTTCCTGGGACCACTCTTGGTATCCACTTACGTATATTGATCAGGGTCCAGTGAGGAAACAGAAACCATACCAGTTAAGTTTACAGGGTGGATTTAATATGAAGAATTGCTAACCAAGTACTGAAGAACTAGAGAGGCAAAAGGACATGTGAGGCATCATAAAAGTAACAGTTGCAGAAAACAGCAGCCGCCTAAGATTAAAACAACAAAAGGAAGAGGTTGAGAGTATTTTAACTTGCAAATCAGACGAAGAATTCTATAGAGCTGGGACCCAGAAGTCCAAGGAAGGGATCCTGCTGCCCTGGCGCCAGGGCCTCAGGATCACAGAGGGGGACCCCAGGGGCTGGAATACAGTTTTCTGAGGAGGTTGCATCCATCACTGGCGGGGTCTCTTCGTGGACATAACGAGGCTGATTCTGAGAATGCAGTATCTTCTCCTCCCTCCCTGCCAATCAAAAGAACTTGGCTTTTGCCAACTATGTTCTTAAGCTTTATGGTCCAAAATCAGAAGAATGGGCAGAAAGAGGCCAAGCGCCAGGGCTAGTGTCTATAATCCCAGCACTTTGGGAGGCTGAGGCAGAATGATGGCAACACCTTGTCTCTGCAAAAAATAAAAAATTAGCCGGAACTTGTGGCTTGCAAACCAAAAACCCACCCTTGCTGCTGCCACCACCTGTGGCTGCCAGGGTCAGAAAGCGCCCAGTGATGACGCTGACAGGAAAAAGGAGCCAGCAGGAAGCAGCGAATTCTCCTGTCCTCAGCCTCCTGGCTTTCCTGTGCCTCCTGGCTTTCCTGTCCCCTGTGGGCAAAGCCTACCGGAGAGCCAGCAGGCAAAGCAGAAACGTGGCGTCCAGAGCCTCAAGCCCGGCTCCGCTGGAAACTGAGTGCCAGCAGCTGAAGGAATGGACACACGGGAGACCAACTCAGTGCAGGAGACAGGGAAGGGCACTCTGAACTGACATCAGAGCGAAGCCCCAAAGCAGCAGTGCTTGGGGTCTCACTGTCGCCCAGACTGGAGTGCAGAGCCCCACTCACAACTCACCGCAGCCTCGACTTCCTGGGCTTAGGCCATCCTCCTGCCTCCGCTTCTCAAGCACCTGGGACTGCAGGTGCAAGCCACAAGGCCCGGCTAATTTTTTATTTTTACTTTTTTGCAGAGACGAGGTCTTACCGTCATTCTTTCTCCCAAAGTGCTGGGATTATAGACACTAGCCCTGGCGCTTGGCCTCTTTCTACCCATTCTTCTGATTTTGAACCATAAAAGTTTAAAAACATAGTTGTCAAAAGCCAAGTTCCCTTTGATTGGAAGGTAGGGAGAAGATACAGGTAGGTGTGCAAAAGCAAAAGGTTATTCAGCTGCTAGAGGGAGAAAAAAGACTCTGCATGCTAGTGTATCCATCATTTTCATTCTTATTACACACACAAAGCACCTCACAAAGCTCCACATGTAGCAAGTACTCGACAAACACAGTTATTATTACGATAAGTATTAAATGGCAGGAGTTATAGTAAAGTCCCTGGGGCCAGGTGGGCTCCCAATTAATGATAAGGGTTCTTACTGTGCTTAACTGGTATCCCCACCAAGCACAAAACTTCAGACACAAAAGCCCATCAACAGGATTTTTTTTTCTTTTTTTTTTTTGAGTTGGAGTCTCACTCTGTCACCCGGACTGGAGTGCAGTGGCCGCTCCCGGCCACCGCAGCCTCGACCTGCTGGGCTCCGGTGATCCTTCCGCCTCAGCCTTCCAAGTAGCTGGAACTACAGGTGCACACTACCACGCCTGGCTAATTTTTTTATTTATTGTAGAGATGAGGTCTCTCCAAGTTGCCCAGATGGGTCTCGAACCCGCGGGCTCAGGCAATCCATTCCCGCGGGCTCAGGCAATCCATTCACCTCAGCCTCCCAAAGCACGGGATTACAGGCTGAGCCACCAAGCCCGACTCGACTAATTTTTTGATTTAGTGTAGGGATGGGGTCTCGCCAAGTTGCGCAGACTGGTCTCGAACCCACTGGCTCAGGCAATCCTCTCACCTCAGCCTCCCAAAGTGCTGGGATTATAGGCGTGAGCCATCACACCAGGTCAACTGGATTTATTTTGTTTTAACTTTTTTTGGAGCTGGAGACTCACTCTGTCACCCAGGCTGGAGTGCAGAGGTGTGCTCAGAGCCACTGCAGCCTCCACCTGTTGGGCTCAGGCAATCCTTCCACCTCAGCCTTCCAAGTGGCTAGAACTACAGACGCACACTACCATGCTGAGCTAATTTCTTTTTTTATTGTAGAGACGAGGCCTCACCAAGTTGCCCAGGCTGGTCTCAAACCGTTGGCTCAGACAATTCTCTCGCCTTGGCCTCCAAAGTGCTGGGATTATAGGCGTGAGCCACGGTGCCTGTAAGCACACGAGTCCTTAAAAGCAAAGTACCCTTGGGGACTGTGAACAGAGGAAGACCTGATGACAGCAGAACCAGAGAGACAGCACTATGGGATGGGCTCAGGCTGCCATTGCTGGTTTTGAAGACAGAGAAAGGCACCACAAGTAGAGGAATGTGTGTGGCCTCGAGGTTGGATGTGGAGGAAGCAGACAGGGACTGCGAGCCCCAGGGCTCCAGAAAGACTGTGCCTGCCCATGCCTTGCTCCTCCTACCAGTGAGACCCGCGCTGGACCCTCAGTCTACAGAACCGCAAGGGAAACACTCTGTGCTGTTTTAGCCCCTAAGCAGAAACCTGTAACTTCAGCAAGCATCGTGGCTCCCTGGACCACTTCCTGGATGGCCTTGGAGTAGGAATCCCTATCCCTGCACTGAGTACCCAGTGCTCTGATGTCCCTGTGCCCTGGGAGTCTGTTTTGGAAGACAGCGAGTGGTCACTTCTTTCCTCAGTCTCCAAGGTGGGAGGCAGAGTTCCATACGAACTGACAGAGACCCAAGGACCCTTCCCCAAGCCTGCCCTGCCCCTCGCAGGGATGAGCATGCCTTTCACCAAAGGTGTCTCCTCAGCTCACCTGCACTCTGTGGCCTTCCTGGGGGCCTCTGTGCACGTATTCCCCTGGCGCTGTCCTACAATTACAAAAAATCTACCTTTAACTTATCAAAAGGAAGGCCAGGCACGATGGCTCATGCCTATAATCCCAGTACTTTGGGAGGCCAAGGTGAGAGGACGGCCTGAGCCCATGGGTTCGAGACCAGCCTGGGCGACTTGGTGAGACCTCATCTCTACAATAAAAAAAAAAGTCGGGTGTGGTGGCGCATACTTGTAGTTCCAGCTACTTGGAAGGCAGAAGGATCGCCTGAACCCAGCAGGTTGAGGCTGCGGTGGCCGTGAGCATGCCACTACACTCCAACCTGGGTGATAGAGTAAGACTCTGAGTCAAAAAAAAAAGTATTAAAAGCAAACTCCCCCTGTCCATGGGCCACAAGGCTGTCAAGAGTGGCCTGCTCACCAACTCTCCCTTCCACCTCTCCTCACTTCACGACCATCATAACCTCAGCAACTACCTCTGTGTATTTTGTGGATGGGTCTGGCTATTTGCCACCCCAGGGCCTTTGCACCTGCCTTCCCTCCACCTGGAACCCTGGCCTGCAGTCCTGCACCTGGCAGCTGCTTCTCATTCTTTGCATTCCAACTCAAACACCATTTCCTCAGGTCCCCTCCCTTCCACAAAGCATGCTCCCTCAGGTCAGCAGTTAGTTTGCTTTACAGCACTGTCACAAGCGGATGCTAAGTTGCTCCTGTTCCCCTCAGAATGTAAGTTCTCGTGAGTTTCATGAGCTATGGCACCCTATGGAATAGTACCTGGCAGATCACTGACACTTGATAAAAACTCATGAAAAAGAGGAAAAAAGTAGAGAACGCCTGGTTGCGTCCCATTTCCAGAGTCTCAACATCACTCAGTCTCTACCCCAGGCCTTTCCTGTCCCGGATCAGAACCGAGTGCCTCTTCTGGCTTCCAAAACTGCTTCTTGACCCAGCCCACGAGCTCTTAGAAGAACAGGCAAGTCTACTTCTGCCTGACCCTTCCAGGATGACCCGTCCTGTGAGTCTGCACCTGGGAGCATCAGCATTTGTGGACAGGGTCTTGTTGGACGCTTTGGCGGGAGCTGCCTGTGCTGCCGACTTTGAAGTCAGAGAAATGTGGTCTTAACCAACGCAATGACATTGGTCTTTTTCTTTTAGTCGAAGTCTCACTCTGTCGCCCAGGCTGGAGTGCAATGGCATGTTCACGGCCACCCCAGTGTCAACACACTGGGCTCCACGATCCTTCTGCCTCAGCCTTCCAAGGAGCTGGAACTATAGGCGTGCCCTACCACATCCAGCAGATTTTTTAATTTATTGTGGAGACAAGGTCTCGCCAAGTTGCGCGGGCTGGTCTCGCACCCACGGGCTCAGGCAATCTACTCACCTCGGCCTCCCAAAGTGCTGGGATGACAAGCTGAGCTGCCAAGTCCAGGCCCATTGGCCTTATCTTGTGTGTCTTGTCTTCTCAGGCTGCCCTAACAGAACACCACAGACTGGGTGGCTTAACACAATACAAGGTATTTCCTTGAAGTTCTGGATTAAGACGCCACCAGGACTGGTCCCTAGTGAGACCACTCTTCCTGGCTTACAGACTGCCACCTTCATGCTGTGTCCACACGTGGCAGAGAAAGAAGGCGCTCTGGCATCTCTGTCGTCTTTTGAGGACACCAATCCTATTTGATTAAGGTCCGATCCTTACAACCTCATTTAACCATAAGGGCCTCCCTAAAGGCCTTATCTCCAAATGGTAACCTTGGGAGTTAGGGCTTCAGCGTATGAATTCTGGGAGACACGATGCAGTCCATAATATCTTGTGGCTAACGCACACTGAGCCACGGTTTTCTTGCCTATACATTAAGGGTGGCAACACGCTCCTCTCACAGTTATGGAGAGCTTTCAACGAGGCCAAGAAACGCTGTGTGTTCTGGTTACTGAACGGCAAGCTACCCCGAAACGGAGCGGATCAAAACCTTTCTGCACAGGAGTCTGCAGTCTGGGTGGGGACAGCTCCTCTCTGCGTCACCCAGCATCAGCCCGAGGGAGCGGGGCCGGACTTACTCCCACGTCTGGCCCACGGACTGGAACTCCTTGAGCCGCTCTCTCACTCTCCTTTCTCCCAGTGCCGGTTGCAGGACAGCTGAGCTCATCAGGTGTCGGCTCGGGGCTTCCAGCACACCCGCCCCAGGAGCGACAGCCCGGCGGCCAGCGTGTCGGCCGCAGTCGAGACCGAGGCGCCCCCGGGATCGGGCGACGACCTGGGAGGCGAGAACGCA
>NW_007052016.1:150404-186689 GCF_000164805.1 Carlito syrichta | reverse complement strand
GAACAGCGCGATCAAGGGCCTGGAGGGAGAAGGGCACCCAAGTCTCTGGAGCCTCACGGCTTCCTTTCTTTCAAGACGTTTGAACCCGTGTGGGTGCGCGGAGCCGGGGTCTCTCCACGTGGCCCGGGCTGCGCTCGAACGCCCTGCCTCCAGCGATCCTCCTGGCTTGGCCTCCCCAAGTGCTGGGGCTGCAGGCGCGCTCCCTCGTGCCTGGACAGTATCACTGTTTTACACCCAAAACACAGAAGAATCGTCCAGAAATATATATATTAAGGCCAGTCGGACCTGATTGCAAAAAAAGCCTGAGAAAAATCAATCGTTTGGTTTTCTTGTTCTAGAAGCAGAGGAACCAAACGGCAGCACTTTCAGAGGACACTTGAAGAAACAGAGAAGCACGTTGTAAGTCCTCGTGGAAAGACAGGGGTCCTCACAAAACGTTAGTGTGTGATAGGAGAAGGCATTTTCGAATCAACATCCTATACATGCATACAAGGGCAGGGTTAGCTGGATGACTGTTTGAAATAAGCACAAAACAAGGTCCCTGTCTCACCTCACGCTCTGAAACAAATCCCAAAATGATTTCGTTTTTCCTCCTCCAGCCCTGGTGACCTGAGTCTCCTTGCCAGGGTCTTCAAGGGCCAGGCTTGCGTCTCCAGGTGAAGGCCTCGGCAAGGCTGGTGCAGGCAGACCTGGACTGCCCCAGTCGGTGAGTAAGGGCAATGTGGATAAGTTCCCTGCTTTCGTTGAGGAGGCAGCCTGTTCCATCCCCGGACACAGAGGCCTAGAGTGCCACAGAGGCTAAAACCAGAAGTGAGGTCAGGTGCGGTGGCCTCACCAACGCTTTGGGAGGCCAAGGTGGGAGGACTGTGTGAGTCTAGGAGTTCCAGACCAACCTGGGCAACATAGGGAGACCTCCTTTCTCCAATAAAAGAAAAAAATAGCTGGGTGTGATGGTTGCATGCCTGGAGTCCCAGCTCCTCAGGAAACTGAGGCAGAAGGACTGGAGTTGGAGGCTGAAGTGAGCTGTGATCATGACACTGCATGATAGCCTGGGTGATGGAATGAGACTCTGACTCAAAAAAATAAAAATAAAGAAAAGGAAAGAAGGTCGGGCACGATGGCTCATGCCTGTAATCCCAACACTTTGGGAGGCCGAGGCAAAAGGATTGCCTGTGCCTCAGGGTTGGAGATCAGCCTGGCCAACTTGATTTAGAGGCCTCATCTCTAAATCAAAAAATTAGCCAGGTGTGGCGGCACGTACCTATGGTTCCAGCTACTTGAAGGGCTGAGGTGGGAGGATTGCCTGAGCCCAGCAGGTCAGGGCTGAGATGGCAGTGAGCATGCCGCTGCACTCCAGCCTGGGTGACAGTGAGACTACGACTCAAAAAAGAAAAAAAAGAAAGAAAGCCGGGAGAAGGCATTTCAACAGATTGCTGAGAACCCGACAGCACAGATCATGGTACTCACTGTCTTTCATGCATATTTTCTCCCTCTATTATAGGTTGTGTCCCCAGAAAGATATATTGAAGTCCTCACCCCCAAATACTTCAGAATGTGGCTTTATTTAGAAATAGGACTGGGCTCATGCCTAAAATCCCAGCAATTTGGGGGGGCAGAGGAGAGAGGATTGACTGAGCCCACAGGCTTGAGACCAGCCTGGGCAACATGGTGAGACCTTGTCTCTTCAGTCAATCAAAATAATTAACAAGGTGTGGTGGCGCACACCTGTAGTTCCAGCTACTTGGAAGGCTGAGGTGGAAGGAACGCCCGAACGCAGCAGGTTGAGGCTGTGGTGACCATGATCGTACCACTGAATTCCAGCCTTAGCTGGAGACTCCAACTCAAAAAAAAAAGAAAAGAAAAAGAAATATGATCATTGCAGATGTAATTAGTTAAGTTAAAATGAGGCCATCCTGGATATGGGAATGATGCACTCGTGAGCCAAAGACTGCCAAGGGTTTGCTGCAACGCCAGCAGCCAGGAGAGAGGCATGGAACAGACTCCCCCTCAGAGCCCTCCACAGGAACCAACCTTGCCAACACCTTGACTCTGGGCGGCTAACCCGCAGAACTACGCGAGAGGAGAGGTCTCCTGTTTTAAGCCCCCAGCTTGGGGTCCTGTGTTGCGGCGGCCCCAGGCAAAGAACAGATGGTCTGAAAAGCGAGAAGCATAGTTCGGGCATGGCTGGAGTGGGTTCCTTCAAGTCTCCTAACCGGCAAGTCGAGGGTATTGACTAAGGCGTCCTTCAGGTTGTGTCTTTCAGAAAGCGATGCTGGCCGTGTAGGTGTGCGAGGCTGCATTGGCAGGCAGGTGAAGAGGGCTGGGGCCGCCCTCGCCACAGCCCCTCGCCCCAACCTGTATCCTGGCTTCCCCTCAGAAGACCACAAGGCAGCTTGGCTGGCTTCCCAGACAGCTGCCCCCCCCAGGGGAAGCCACCCAAGCTTCCTTCTTGACGCTGGGGCTGGAGTTACCCCCCAGGGGAGATGCCTCCCAAACCGCGAAAGGAAAGGAAGGTGGGACACAGAGCAGAGGAATCCAGGGGTGTGGTGTTGGCCACCCAGACCAGCTCGCTTGCTCTGTCAGACGTAAAGGGCCATCTTAGCCTTCAGGCGTGAACCTGGGCTTGTCCAGGAGCTTGTGGGCAGTTGAGGGTTCCCAGCCACGGTCTCCTAACTGGTGCAGCGAATTCTGAGGAAGGAGACTGCGGAATTCTGCACCACCTTTACCCTTCGTAAAGATAGGAAGGCAATGTGGGGAAACCACCAAAGACGTCGGCTGCAGTGGAAACCTCGTTGCTTCAACGCAGCCAAAGGGCTGGATGGGACAGATCTTTCCGGGCTGAGTGGCTCACCCTGGACCCTCTACCTCTGTTCCAGTTACTTGTGCCTCCCTTCCTGCCACAAAGGTGTCCTCCTGCTTGGAATACACTTCCCGGCCTTCAGAACACTGTCTTCTCCTGGCTCCCTACCTGGTATCCTTGGGTCTCAGGCTTGGCATCATTTTCTGGAGGAAATCTCCATGCAATGCCAAATTCTTTCTGCTCAAAATTCCAGATTGGGGATAGTTAAAAGATGATTGTAGAACCGCATGATTGAGTTCTGGGCTTCCAGGAATAAGGTGTTGTAAGTATACTGAAATCCTCCAATGCAAAACAGATCCACCGCCTTACAATGCCTGGATGAGCCCGCAAAAAGAAAGACAAGCAACAGCAAAGGGAAATCCTTGCAGAAGAGGCAGGGCCAGATAATCACCAGCTGAAGGCATCAGCTGCCCTGAGGACATCCCCTGCCCCTGGTGCCTAGAGTTTAGACCACTTGCTGGGAACCAGACAAAGACTTCAGCTCAGAGCCTGGAGTAAGATCAGAGATTCATTTTAAAAAAGGACTTCCACAAAGGGCTAAACCACAGGGAGTGAACTAGAAAAAAAAAATCAGTACGGAGAAGACCGCACAGAAAACAGTTTGTCTTGGCCTTGATTCTGGGGGAGTGTAAAGAGTGTCTTCTACAGAAAACTCGTTGTCAGAGGCCTGAGCTCCTAGGGCTATGAGCCTGTCTTCATGTCATTGGGTGCAGGGGAGGGAATCCAACCTGAATCCAATCAAGCTTCTAAATGTCATGGCTAATCCAGTACACCAAAGGGATGCATTTACTAAACCCCTACCCTGTGGGGTATTCCGTAGGACAAATAACCTAACCTTGGCTTTTTTCAGTAATTGAACTACAAGGGGAAGAAAAGAGATGCAAGGGAAACTTACATGTCAAGGACTTAGTCTTGCATATCAGCCATGTACAATGTGTAGAACTCATTTGAATCATGGTTCAAATAAATACAGAGTAAAAAATTGTGACTTCCTTAAGACAATTGAAAATTGAACGCTGCCTGGAGATTAGGTGATATTAAGGAATTAATGCCAGTGTTTTAAGGTTTGATAATGGTATTGTGATATTGGGATTTTTAAAAAAGTACTTACTAGAGGCATATAGTGAAAGATGCTGAAATCTCTGAATGTTACTTGGAGGTGGTGTTCATAGAGGTTATCAATGAAAACTAGAACAGCCATAAGCTGGCATTTAGTGAAGCTGGATGATGATGGGATGTTATACTACTCTTTCTAATTTTGTACATGTTTGATATTTTCTATCATAAATTAACAAATAAAGTGGGCCAAACTTGGCAATTTTTCAAGATGTTCCAAGAAAAATATACACTTCTTTTCTGAAGACACAGACCTTCTTCAGAGCCCTCAGAAAGTTCCCACTGGTAGCATTTCAACAACAAATATAAGTTCACAGTTGAAATACACATGACATAACAAGCTTTTCAAGAACAAGCTTTGGGAGAAAAAGCTGTAGAGACAATATAAATGTGTTTAAAATAATTAAATAGACGTAGAATTACCCCCTTAGCTGAGGTTTCACTTTACATAGTTTCAACAGTGATTCACAAATATTAAATGGTACTGGACTCCAGCGATCCCTCCACCTCAGCCTTTCAAGTAGGAAAAAATAAATAAATAAAATTTAAAAAATAAAAAATAAAATAAAATAAAAAAATATATATATATAAAATGGAAAATTCCAGAATTAAACAGTGAGTAAGTTTTCAGTTGGATGCCATTCTAAGCAGAGTGATGAAATCTCCAGCCATCTTGTTCTGCCCCACCTGGCATGTGGGTCCTCCCTTCATCCAGCAAACCCAGGTGACAGATGTTCCCCACTCATCAGTCACTTGGCAGCCCTCTAGGATTGTGTTCAAGTCACTCTTTTTTGACTTAGTGATGGCCCCAAAGCACAAGGGTTGAGATGTTGCCAATTCCAATGTGCCAAAAAGAGAAGCCATGAGTGCTTCCTTTAAGTGAAAAGGTGAAGGCTCTTGACTTAAGAAAAAAAAAGAAAAAAAATGAGTGAGATGTGGTTGCAAAAATCTACTATAAGAGATAATTTTTTTTTTAGTTGGCGTCTCCCTCTGTTGCCCAGCTTGGAGTGCAGTGGCACCATCATGGCTCTCCCAAGTAGCTGGGACTACAAGTGCAGGCCACCACGTCCGGCTCACTGTGTTGCCCAGGCTGGTCTCAAACTCACGGCCTCAAGCGATCCTTCTACCTCAACCTTCAGAGTGCTGGGATTATGGGCAACTGGCCTAAGAGCAAATCTATCTGTGAAAAAGGAAAAGGAAATTCATGCATCGTGTGTATAATTTGGTACTTTATGTAGTTTCGGGCATCCAGTGGGGGTCTTGAAACGTATCCCCCGAAGGTAGGATTGCCGTAATTGAAAACAGGAAAAAGCACTGAGAAGCCATCAAAAAGGCAGTTCTTTCTATATCAGCTTATATTGTTTCAGACCAACCGCCCCACTGAAAAACTATCAGGAAATCTATTTGAAAGCACTAGAAAGTTACCCTGTCCATCATCAGTAACTCAAAAAACAACAGATGCTGGAGAGGATGTGGAGCAAAGGGAATGCTTCTACACTGTGGGAGTGCAAACCAGTGCAACCTCTGTGGAAAACAGTGTGGTGATTCCTAAAAGATCTAAAAATTGACCTTCCATGTGACACCTCAATCCCCCTACCTGGAGAAACTCAAATCACTCTATGAAAAAGATACCTGCACATGTATGTTTATTGCAGCATTGGCCACAATAGCAAAAACATGGAACCAACTATGCTGCCCATCGAAAAAGGACTGGATTTTTAAAATGTGGTACACGATGGAATATTACGCAGCCATAAAGAAGGACAAAATCATGAACTTCGCAGCAACCTGGATGGACTTAGAGTCTGTAATACTGAGTGATCTATCACAGAAACAAAGAACTGAGTATCACATGTTCTCACTCTTAAGCAGACCTTGAACAATTACTGTAATATTGTAAGAAAATGATTGGCAGCAGCGGGAAACTGCCGAGGCGGGGAGGGGTGGGGGGGAAAGGAAGTGGGATTGGCAGTAGTCGGAATCTGCCCAGGGTGGGGGAGGTCACACTTCATCAACAAGGGTACTTGCATAATTAACATTTGTATACCTAACGCTGAATTGTACCCCATAACTTTAAAATTAAATTTTTTTTTTTTTTTACAAAAGAAAGTTACCAAGTCAGTGTGAACTTACAGAGCAAAGATCTGGACAGAGAGGAGATTCACAAAAGCAAGCCTAGATTTGAGGTCACCTTTTTCCTCAAGGCAGTTGCTAAATCCAAAAGCAGTGGATAAGAGACTGATACACACACCAAGCCATCCTTCCACCTCAGCTTCCCTGGCAACTCAGACTGCAGGCGTCAGTTTTCACATTTTCCAGGAACAAGGCTTGCTAAAGAGATCTTTATCCTAGCCTTTCACTTGGAATCCAGAGGGATATACCTTAGCCATCAGTTCTCAGACTTTTCACTTTCAGGCCTCCTTTATACACTTAAAAATTATTTAGAGGCCTGGCGCAGCAGCTAAAGCCTGTAATCCCAACACTTTGGGAAGTCGAGGTGAGAGGATTGCCTGAGCCCACGGGTTCAAGACTAGCCTGGGCAACATGGTGAGACCTCGTCTCTACAATAAATCAAAAACTTAGCCAGGCATGGTGGCTTGCACCTGTAGTTCTAGCAACTTGGAAGGCTGAGGCGGAAGGATCACCTGAGCCCAGTAGGTAGCAACTGTGGTGGCCATGAGCATGCCACTGCACTTCAGCCTGGGCGACAGAGTGAGACTCTGACCCCCAAGTAAAAAAATTATTTAGGACTCCAAAAAACCTTTGTTCTTATCTATCTGTGTTTACTATATCAAAAATTAAAACTATTTATTTTTTTAAATAAATATTTATTTATTTTAAAATATCAATAATAAAGCTGGGCTCAGTGGTTCAGCCTGTAATCCCATGCTTTGGGAGGCTGAGGTGAGTGGATTGCCTGAGCCCGCGGGTTCGAGACCCGCTTGGGTAACTTGGTGAGACCTCATCTCCACAATAAGTCAAAAATTAGCCGGGCATGGTAGCGCGCGCCCTGTAGTTCCAGCTACTTGGAAGGCTGAGGCGGAAGGATCGCTGGAGCCCAGCAGGTCGAGGCTGCACTGAACTCCAGTGTGGGCGACAGAGTGAGACTCCAACTCAAAAAATAAAATAAAATAAAACATCAATAATAAACCCATTACATGTTAACATAAATAATGTGTTTTATTAAAAATAGTTATATATTTTTTTAAAATTTAATTTAGGCTGGGTACAGTGGCTCATTCTTATAAGCCCAGCACTATGAGAGACCAAGGCAGGAGGATTGCTTGAGCCCAGGAGTTCAAGACCAGCCTAGGCAACACAGTGAGACCTCATCTCCACAAAAAAAATACACAAAAAATTAGCAAGGTGTGGTAGTACATGCCTGTAGCCCCAGCTACTTGGGAAGCTGAGGCAGAAGAATCTCTTGAACCCAGGAGTTTGAGGCTGTAGTGAGCTGTGATGATGCCACTGCATTCCAGCCTGGGCAACAAAGTGAGATCCTGACTCAAAATTTTGCCCAGGTTGGAGTACAGTGACATGCTCATGGCCACCAAAGTCTCGACCTGCTGGACTTAGGCGATCCTTCTACCTCAGCCTTCCAAGTAACCAGAACTACAGGTATGCACTACCATGCTTTGCATATTTTTTGATTTATTGTAGAGACAAGATCTCATCAACTTGCCCAGGCTGGTCTTCAACCCCTGGGCTCAGGCAATCATCTCACCTCAGCCTCCTAAAATGCTGGGATTACAGGCTGAGCCACCGCGCATGGCCAAAAAATGTTTTTAATTAATTAGCTAATTAATTAAAATATTAAAATAGAGACTGGTTCTTTCTATATTGCTCACGCTGGTCTTGAATTCTTGGTTTCAAGTGATCTTCCTGCCTCAGCCTCCCAAAGTGCTGGTATTACAGGCATAAGCCACTCCTCCCAGGCTATATTGTCTTTTAAAAAAAAACAGCAAGAAGAGCAGCATTATTTCACATTTTTTCTTTAATGTTTGACTTAATAAGAGACAGATGTATTTCACATCTGCTTCTGCATTCCATCTGTTGTGACATATAGTTTTGTTTGAAATATATGAAGAAAATCTGACTTTAACAGATAGAGAAGGATACAGTATTTTAGTAGTCTTTACAAAAATTTGAGGGTGTTTTCCTTTGATGCTATACCAAAATTCAGTAAACGGTAGTTTCTAGAAAGTTTGTTGCAATGTAGAATCTAAAATCATATCAATGAATGTTTCCTACTCTTACTCTCTAAAATACATTGGCCTATCTTGCGCAGTGAATGATCTTTTACCTAAGAGTAATTTTGTAGAATTCATCAATCATTTGGAAAATATTGGCTCACTGAGTTGTGCAAGCCTCCCAAATGTTGAAACATTTTATTATACAATATCCAAAAAAAATTTGTTAATATCACTACCAATCCTTATTTTAAAATTTTTATTTTAAAAATATGCGGTACAATTCTGGGTTAGGTACATAAGCAGTCATCATGCAGATAAAGTCTGGGCCTCCCCTTGGTCCCCACTTCGCCTGGTTTGAGACTGGACACCCTGATTGATGTTATGTCCCCCCTCACCCCCCAGCAGTGTCCCACATCACCACAAATCTTATCAGGAAAGTCTTTAACTATAGTTTATCGACTAGCTTTTTTTTTTTTTTTTTTTTAGTGAGAAAGCCAGATTTATTGAGAGGACAGAGAAGCTCCCACATTGGGAGGGGACCCAAAGGGATTGCCCATCTGGGGCCGAAAACCTCGTGCTTATATAGCCCTAAGTTCAAGCCATTGGCTAGCACTGGCTGTGACCTGTTGCTGTTTTGATGGGTCAGTATTAAGGAACAATCAGGAGGCAGCAGGGGCCTCATGATGAGCTGATTGGTTGCTTTTGATCCCGCAGTGAGTGCCTTAAGCTCTAGCTTGAGAAGCTCTCAGGGAACTTGTTTACCAACGCTGAGGTTCTTGTCTCATGCCCAGAAAGAATGAGGGACAGGACAACCGTAAAGTGAGAAAGCCAGATTTACTGAGAGGACAGAGAAGCTCCCACAGTGGGAGGGGATCCGAAGGGGCTGCCCCGACTAGCCTTTCTTTCAGATAGAAGTCATGTTTCATAAGAAAGGCAACTACTTTAGCACGTAACTCAAACAATATCCACACTTTTCCCTCCAGATGGCACACAACAGAAGTGTCGCATGTGTACTTACCATTGTGTGACACAAAATATGAAGAGCTGAGATTTAAGAAAATTAATGATTTTTACAGTTCAGCAAGGGCCTTCTTAAGTGGAACTGACTTTTGGGCCCTTTTTATTGCACGGGAATGTTTTGGTACAGTTGCCTTGGTTTGTGCTAACACATCAGTGCTAAAATAATTATTATCAATGCAAATGTCCACTCATGAAAACAAAACAAAGTAAATCACAAGAGTCTTGACCTTGTGGTTCCCCTGAATGCATCCCAGGGACTCCCAGGGGTCCGAAGATGGCCTTTAAAAAACCGCTGTCCTAGGTGTAGGAGTCAACTAGAAATAAACTAGCCCTTTTAAGTTATGGAGCCCAACGCAGAATCATCTCAATCCCTGCTGGCCAGAAACAAAGAAAATCTTCTTTATAAGAAGATAACAGATTCCTGAGCTTTAACCTACTTCTCCAATATTTTCGTATAGTATCTGGCCCTCAGACAAAAATGACTGCCACATGAGAAGACAAGGCATAACTGTAAACCAACAGAACATGACAGACAATACGTAGACTCATGCAGATATCCAACAAGGGACTTAGCAGAGGAGGATTGAGGATAACTACACTTAATATACTCGTTGAAATAAAAGACGAAGGTGATCACACTGGCAGCAGCCATCTTTAAGAAAGTGAACGAAGCCAGACGCGGTGGCTCACGCCAATAATCCCAGCACTTTGGGAAGCCAAGATGAGAGGATTGCCTGAGCCCACAGGTTTGGGACCCAGCCTGGGCAACTTGGGAAGACCTCATCTCTATAATAAAAAAAGAAAGAAAAAGGAAATGAAAATTCTAGAACTGAAACTAATATAAACGCAATTAAGTACCCAAAGAATGGATATAACAACAAATTAGATGAGTTAAAAAGAGAATTGATAAACTAGAAGAGAGTTTCAAAAATCCAAAGTAAGCAAGAAATAATATCAGATGGAAAAATATAGGAAAGAAACTACTAATACATATAGGATTTGAGATACATACCGTGGCCATGCATGGTGGCTCACGTCTATAATCGCAGCACTTTGGGAGGCTGAAGTGAAAGGATTGCCTGAGCCCGCAGGTTCTAGACCAGCCTGGGCAACTTGGCGAGACCTCGACTCTACAATTAAAAAAAAAATTAGTTGGGCGTGGTGGCGTGTGTCTGTAATTCCAGATACTTGGTAGGCAGGGGCTGAAGGATCACCTGAACCCAGCGGCTCCAGGTTGCGGTGACCGTGAGGGTGCCACTGTACTCCAGCCTGGGCAACAGAGTGAGTCTCCAACTCAAAAAAAAGAAAAAAAGAAAAAAGATACATGCCATGTAGAGTTTCAGAAGAAGAGGAGCACAAGAATGCTGTAAAAGTATATTTGAAGAGCTAATGGCAGACAATTTCTCAAACTAATGAAAGATATCAATTCACAGATGCAGGAAGCACTTCAAGGTCCAGAAACAGCAGGAAATACACAAAGAAAATAACTTCCAGTGGAGCACAGTGGAATTGTTTAAAACCTCAAAAGCAGCCAGAAAAGGAAAAAAAGACACAATAGCCGGGGCAGCATAACAAGATCTTGTCTCTACCAAAAATCAAAAAATTAGCGAGACATGGTGGCAAGCACCTGTAGTTTCAGTTACTTGGGGCAGAAGGATGGCCTAAGCCCACAGGTTGAGGCTGCCTTGAGTATGCCACTACACTCCAGCCTGGGTGACAGAGTGAGACTCTGACTCAAAAAAAAAAAAAGGGGGGGGAAAGGAAAGGAACGAATTCCCTACACAGAATTTTCTACAAAGAAAAATATATCATTCAAGAAGAAAGTAGAACAAAGACATTTTCTGGGGAAAAAAAAGACTAAGAGAATTTGTTACCAGCAAACATCAGATGATTGGACATCTTAAAGGTATTCTTCAGACAGAAAGAAAATGATTCCAAATGGAAACTCAAAATTGAAGGAAGGAATAAAGAACAATGAAACAGGTATGTCTTCTGTAACCAGTATGTAGTTAAACTTAAATATAAGGATAAAATAGGATTAAAAGTTAAAAAAATTTTTTAAAGTAGCTATGTTAACAAAGAATATAAACTTAAAGGCCAGAAGCATTAAAGAGGGAGATTTTAGAATGACCAAAGTTTTAATACATTGGAAAAATGCTAAATTTGTATGCAGATAATAACAACCTAAAAAACATAGAAAGCAAAAATAACAGAACGGAAATGAGACTTAGACAAATCTATAATCATGTGGGAGATTTTATCATATCTCTCTTGGTTAACTTTCAAAAGTCAATAAGGCTATAATAAACAACCTGACTAAAAATGTGACCTGAATTTGTATTAAAGTGCCCAATAATGGCAGAATATACATTCTTTTATGTGTATAAAAAATTTATCAAAATTAGGCATATTCTAGTATATAAATAGTAAATTAGCCAGGCATGGTGGTGTATGCCTGTAGTTCCAGCTACTTAGGAGGCTGAAGCAGAAGATCACTTGATCCCAGAAGGTCAAGGCTGTGGTGAGTTGTGCTTGTGCCACCGCCCTCCAACCTGGGTGAGAGAGTGAGATCCTTAAAACAGAGTACAGTGGCACACTCACGGCCACTGCAGCCTCGACCTACTGGGCTCTGGCCATCCTTCCATCTCAGCCTTCCAAGTAGCTGGAACTACAGGCGCGCGCTACCACGGCCGGCTAATTTGAGGTCTCATCAAGTTTCCCTGGTTGGTGTTCAACCTCCGGGCTCAGCCAGTCCTCTCGCCTCGGCCTCCCAAAGTGCTGGGATTACAGGCTGAGCCACCACACCCAGCAAAAGAAAAATTTTTAAAGTTTTATAAAATTTTTAACTTTCATCAGCTTCAAGGTTTATGTTGCTTCCAAATTTTGCATTTAACTGAACTTTCAAATCTAACACCTGATGAATGGATTCCAGTCTGGATTCTGAGACGTCAATTTCTTCATGCCAATTTCTCTTTGCTTCTTCTAACATTTCTTGTGTTTCTTCTTGAGACTACCTGATGAAAACATCCCCAGTCTGATAAGGTATCTTTAAGCAGTCATCATCTGCTAGCATGATGTCATTTGTTTCTGTTTTACTTCTGTTTCTTCCTTCAGCTCTGTGATTTTGTGTATCTTTTGTTGATTTCTGAAAGTAGCGTTGACATCTTCTACAGCCACCTTCTTCACAGGGGCCGCCGTTTGGGGACCAGTTTTCTGTATTCTTGATGACGTTCACCATCATTAATCATTAGGAAAATCCCAATCAAAACCACAAAGAGTTACCTCTTCACATTAGAATGGCTGTTATTACAACAAACAGGCTGGGCTCTGTGGCTCAGCCTGTCATCCCAGCACTTTGGGAGGTCCAGGCAAGTGGATTGCCTGAGTCCGGGGTTCGAGACAAGCCAGGCAAATTGGTGAGACCTCGTCTCTACAATAAATAAATTTTTTAAAAATTGAGCCAGGTGTGGTAGGGCACACCTGTAGTTCTGGCTACTTGGAAGTCCATGGTGGAAGGATCGCCAGAGCCCAGCAGGTCAAGGCTGGGGTGGCTGTGAGCGTGCCACCACACTCCAGCCTGGGCGATGGAGTGAGACTCCATCTCACAAAAGGTCACATGTTGAGTGATTTCATTTATATGAAATATTCAGGAAAGACAAACCCATAAAGTCAGAAGCAGATTCATGGTTTGCCAGGGCTGAAGATTGGGCAGTGGGGAGCGATGCTAGCGGGAATGAGATCTCCTCTGGGGTAATGAAAATACTTTGGAGCTAAATAGGGCGGTGGTCATACAACATTGCGAGTATACCAAATACCACTGACTCATACACTTTACAATGGTTAATTTATGTTATGTGAAGTTTTACTTCAATTTTTTTTTAAAAAGTACTTGAGAATGAAGAGAAAACATGGAAAATCCATAACCACTAAAGAAATTGACTGACGGTTGGGTGCTGTGACTCACACCTATAATCCCAGCATTTTGGAAGGCTGAGGTGAGAGGAGTACCTGATGAGCCCACGGGTTCGAGACCAGCCTGGACAGCTTGGCAAGACCTCGTCTCTACAATAAATCAAAAAATTAGCTGGGTGTGCTGGCGCGTGCCTGTAGTTCCAGCTACTTGGAAGGCTGAGGTGGAAAGATCACCTGAGCCCAGCAGGTCAAGGCTGCGGTAGCCCTGAGCATGCCACTGCACTCCAACCTGGGTGACAGAGTGAGACTCCAACTCTAAAAAACGAAAAAAGAAAAGAAAACATAGCATGATGAAAACCCATGTACACAACATCCAGCTTCAATAAATTCCGACTCATGGATGGTCATTATCTAGACCATCACTCACTTCTCACCTCCATTATTCTGAAGCAAAACCCAGACATTATGCCAGTTTATTTGCAAATATTTTATTATTAAACATAACCATGTTCAACTATAACATAAAATTACTAAACTACAATTATCGATGCCCATTTCTATGTTCGTATATCTTGCTCATTACAAAGCCATCTTTAAAAAATGGAGGGTTGCGTATACATTTGGAACTTTGTTCACAAATGTCAGGAGAAATTATAAAAGGCACCGTTACCTATTTGACAATAGCTTTTCACCTGGTTTCTTCAATAAGGTGCTGCTAAGAAAAAGAGATAACAGATATAATTAAGAATTATTTGATGGCTGGGCTCGGTGGCTCAGCCTGTAATCCCAGCCATTTGGGAGACCGAGGCAAGTGGATTGCCTGTGCCACGGGTTCAAGACCAGCCCGGACAACTTGGTGAGACCTCATCTCTACAATAAATAAAAAAATTAGCCTGGCATGGTGCCATATGCCTGTAGTTCCAGCTACTTGGAAGGCTGAGGCAGAAGGATTGCCAGAGCCCAGCAGGTCGAGGCTGCAGTGACCGGGAGCGTGCCACTGCACTCCAGTCTGAGTGACAGGGTGAGACTCCAACTCAAAAAAAAAAAAAGAATGATTTGATAACGCTATAAAGCCTTCCAGATATATTTCTTAGGAACTGAGAATAACAATAATAACTTGGTAACAAATTATTTTCTTCATTGAATGGTTTCTGTTTCTTTGATTTTCTCAACACTGAAGACAGATTTGAGTTGCCAGCTGACAAACCATCCACAAATGATTTGATCGTATATTACTAATGGTTTTGCCATACACCTCAGGAATTCAAAGATTGAATCGTATGTCTGGTTATTTGAGAAACGAGTTTTTCAACGTCTTCTAAAACATCAATGCTTTATGCACTCTTCTGCATAGGTACCATATTTCACAATAAAAAGGGCTTTTTGAAAACACCTTTGGAACAGTTTTCGCAATAGGTTCTGGGCCTTGTGCTCCAAGATCCTGCCTTGGAAAACAAACAGTCAGCAACGACCGTAATGGCCACCAGTCCATGCTGTGCACGTGGGCTCTGACCCTCTGAAGGTGTGGGTGATGGGACTTGCAGCAAGCCCGGGGCGCTTCTGTCCTCAGATCAGTGACACGCAGTGAACCCTGACCCCTGGTGCCCACGGCTGCAGAGCCTCCCATCTGGATGCTGGGAACCGAACCCCTGTTGCGGTGACCTCTGAGCTTCTCTGGCCAGAAACTGGGGTCCTGGAGGCATTTCAGTCTGGTTGTGCCGCCCCGGGTCCCCCACCACTGTCCTTCTTGCCTGTTCCCACTCACCCCTTCCTATCCCAGCCTCTCCACATTTCTTTTGTTCAGCTGACAGAAGCCATCATTGAGCCCCCTGACAAGAGCTGGACTGTGCTTTTCTCTCTCTTTCCCTTTTCTGCAGTCTACAATGAGCCTTCCAAGTTCATTACCGCAGATGGTCCTGGTCAGGACCCAGGACCCGATGGCAGAAGCTTATTATCCAGCCCTGGGGACAGTGAGAACTGGCTGGCAGCCGCAGTCATTCTGAAGCAGTCATGTCCAATTAGAAGGAACATCAGGCACTTCCTTCTGGAAGCCCATTAACAAATTAGTCCTACCACAAACTGAGAGGGACTGGATGGGCCCAAATACCTTTTGACCACTGGATAATTTGATAATTTGGAGAAGAAACAGTGCAGAACACTGGTGTGTGTGTGTGTGTGTGTGTGTGTGTGTGTGTGTGTGTGTGTGTGTGTGTGTGTTAGAGGTAGGCAGTGGTGGCAGGTACTTAGGGAGGAGAATTTTGTCCAGTGTGTCTGTGCCACCCAGGAATGAAACCTTTTCAATGCCTTACAAAGCCATTACTGGGTGACCATGGTCAGAGACTTGGCCAGGACGGCACTCTCTTCTGCTGGTGCTTCACCCCTCTGGACTTGCGGACTTGAGGGGCTGTCCCACACACCCTCAGCCAAGGCACTGCATCTTGAGGAACTTTCCAAAATTTAGTCCCAGGAAGTTTGGGGGGAAAGGACTGGGGAATTCAATGCCCCAGGTAGCTGCTGTGGTAAAAGAATCCTAATTCACCATTTTAAAATTACGTTGGGTTTTCAAGATATTTGTTGTAAATGGTTTGCTCAGGGAAAAGTACCAGTTCGACCTCTGACATTTTTAAAATTCCAAAGTCTGAATCGCAAATAAGTTTTTGTTGCTGAGGAAACTACTTTATTCAAATTATCATTATAAATTTGAATCGCCCTTTTAGGTTCCTTTGCAATCGAGCAAAAGATTGGAGCAAGTCCTCTGAAAAGGAGAGAGGGAAAGAAAGATGAGGGGAAGAGGAAAAGATGCTGGAGAGAACACTGCTCCTGCTTGTTTCGTCTTTAAATTATGATTTGATTTTTAGAAAAATAGAGATGAGGTCTTGCTATGTTGCCCAGGCTGGTCTCTCCCTGGGCTCAGGCAATCCTCCTGCCTCCTCCCAAAGTGCTGGGATCGTGGGAATGAGCCACCACCCCAGCCTGTCCCTATTTGTGGTCCATAGCCAAGGAACTGAGAAATCTAGAGTGGAGGAGTACAGAGTCCACACTGTCTCCTAGTCCATGACAGGTTCCTAATCCTGGAATCTCCCATGAGATTCTTGGAGATTTTCTGCCAATTCCCATTCAGTGCAGGCATGTTCTTTTTATTCACTGTAGATCTTACACATGTAAACGAATGCAAGAGGATCTAATAACAACTTCATGCCAATATATTCAACAGCCTAAATAAAATGGACATATTCCTTCCAAAGCAAAGCTTATTATTATTATTTGATTTATTGTAGAGACAAGGTCTCTTCATGCTGCCCAGGCTGGTCTCGAACCCTGGGCTCAGGCAATCCTCTCACCCCAGCCTCCCAAAGTGCTGGGATTACAAGTGTGAGCCACCACGTCTGGCACAAAAATCCCACAATTTATTAAAATGAATACAAGAAAAAATTTAAATAGTTTGGGCAGTTTTTCCTCTTTGAAAAACTTGCCCATGGCAGGTCTTTCTGCCATGAATCTTCCTGTCTTCCTCGCACTAATAAATTTTGTTTGAAATAAACAAATAGTTCCGTATGTATGAAATATGTTGAATTAAAACTCCCCTTCACACATACACACAATCTTTAGGCCCAGGTGACTTCACTGGTGAATTCTGTCAAACATTTAAGAGAGAAATAATGTCAGGACTACACAAATTTTTTTCAGAAAAATAAAGGAAGGAGAAACACTTTACAACTTGTTACTGGAGTCTAACTTAACCCTGACACCAAAACCTCAACAAATGCAGAAAAAGCATTTGACAAAATTTGATATTTTGTCATCAAAATTGTTAGCAGGCTAAGAGAAAAAGAGAAAGGCAACTACAAAAATCAACAGCTAATACCACACTCAGTGTGAGATATTAAAGCATCTCTCACTAAGTCTGGGAACAAGACAAGGATATCTACTCTTACCAGTATCATTCAAATTTGAGGCACAAAAAAGAAATAAAGCACTTAAAAATCGGAAAGAAAAAACTGAAACTGTCAATGTTTGCAGACAATTTGATCGTATACATACAAAACCTATGGCATCTTATAGAATAAGGTCTTATAAGTGAATTTAGCAAGTTTGCAAGATACAAGGTTAATATATACAATAGGTCAATACATTTGAAAATTAATTGCATTTCTATATATTAATAACAAGCTATTAAAAACTAAAATGTATAAATGTACCATTTACAATAACATAAGAAAAAAGTCAACTATCTAGGATGAAATTTAGCAAAAGACACATACGACCTCTACACTGAAAATAACAAAACATTGCTGGGAGAATTTTTTTTTTTTTTGAGTCAGAGTCTCACTGTTGCCCAGGCTGGAGTGCAGTGGCATGCTCACGGCCACTGCAGCCTCTACCTGCTGGGCTCAGGTGATCCTTCCGCCTCAGCCTTCCAAGTAGCTGGGACTACAGGCGTGTGCCACAATGCCTGGCTAATTTTTTTTTAATTTAGTGTAGAGATGAGGTCTTGCCAAGTTGTCCGGGCTGATCTTGAACCCTGCACTCAGGCAATCTTTTTGCCTCAACCTCCCAAAGTTCTAGGATTACAGGCAGGAGCCACCACACTCAGTGCTGGGAGAAATTATAAGAGACCCAAGTAATTGGAGAAGTGTGCTATATTCAAAGATTAAGAGCATCCATGCATCAGGTGGGATAATCCTTACCTGTTTCTCCTTTTGGAGGGCAGATTAGAACATGATACAAGCTTGCGTGCTGCATGATTAGTGTCTTTATGTAATCAGGACTTGCAACACCATGATTGTTCCTAACTGATTATTCCTGACAATCAAAAAACAAGTATCAGAAAAACACAAAAAACTAAAAAAAACAAAGAAAAGGAAAAACAACAACAAAAAACATACCAAAAAACCAAAAACACAACAAAAAATAAAATGAAGCATCATGGTACCTGCACGATGAATATTTGTGTACCCAGCCCTGAATTGTACCCCCCAATTTCAAAATAAAAAAGTTTAAAAGTAAAGATAAATAAATGAAATGAAATAAATAAAATAAAATAAAGCATCATTGCTACTAATGTTACCATTCTTCCAACAGAACAGAATGGAGAGTCTAGAAGGAAGCGTACCCTTGTGTGGTCAGTTGATTTCTCAACCAAAATGCAAGGTCAATTTATTGGAGATAGGAAAGTCTCTCTCTGTCTACCTCTCCCTCTCTCTACATCTTTCTCCCTTCTTCCCTCCCTCCTGTTCTTCCTCCCTCCCTCCCTCTCTGGCTTTCCCTCTGTCTCTCTCCCTCCCTCTCGCTCTCACTGTCTCTCCACCAGGCTGGAGTGCAGTGGCACCTTCATAGCTCACTGCAGCTTTGAACTCCTGGGCCCAGCCCACCCTCCCACCTCAGGTGCCTATGCCTGCACCACCACACCTAGCTAATTTTTAGATTTTTTTGTAGCAATGGGGTCTCACTATGTTGTTGCCCAAGCTGGTCTCAAACTCCTGGCTCAAGCGATCCTCCTGCCTTGGCCCCCCAAAGCACTGTGATTACAGGTGTGAGCCACCGCATCCAACCATAACTATATGTCTTTTTTTTTTTTAAGTTGGGGTCTCACTCTCCTGCCCAGACTGGAGTGCAGTAGCACGATCATGGCTCATCACAGCCTTGATTTCCTCGGCTCAAGCAATCCTCCCTCCTCAGCCTCCTGAGTAGCTGGGACTACAGGTGCATACCACCATACCTAGCTAATTATTTATTTTATTTTATTTTATTTTATTTTATTTTATTGAGTTGGAGTCTCACTCTGTCATGTAGGCTGGAGGGCAGTGGCACGCTCACGGCCACTGCAGCCTTGACCTGCTGGGCTCAGACAATCCCTCCGCCTCAGCCTTCCAAGTAGCTGGAACTATAGGCATGCACCACCACGCCTGGTTAATTTTTTGATTTATTGTAAAGATGAGGTCTCACCAAGTTGCCCAAGCTGTTCTCGAACCCATGGGCTCAGGCAATCCTCTCACCTCAGCTTCCCAAAGTGCCAGGATTATAGGTGTGAGCCACAGTGCCCAGACAATTTTTTATTTTTTTGAAGGGACTAAGTCTTACTATGATGCCCAGGCTGGTCTTGAACTCCCGGGCTCAAGCAATCCTAGTTCCTTGGTCTCCCAAAGTGGTGGGATTACAGGCGTGAGCCATCATGCTCGGCCTGTATTTTTTTTTTTTTTTTTTTTGAGTTGGAGTCTCACTGTGTCACCCAGACTGGAGTGCAGTGGCCGCTCCCGGCCACCGCAGCCTCGACCTGCTGGACTCCGGCGATCCTTCCGCCTCAGCCTTCCAAGTAGCTGAAACTACAGGTGTGCACTGCCACACCCAGCTAATTTTTGATTTATTGTAGAGATGAGGTATTGCCAAGTTGCCCAGGCGGGTCTCGAAGCCACGGGCTCAGGCAATCCACTCACCTCAGTCTCCCAAGGCGTAGGATTACAGGCTGAACCACCAAGCCCAGCCTCGGCCTGTAATTTTAAAGGAAAATAAATTAACCCCAACCCAATCTTACTCCACACATAAAATTAACTTGAGATAGGTCACAGACCAAACACAAAAACCAAAACCATAAGCTTCCAAAAACAAAGCAAAAAACAGTTCTGACATCTGCAAAGATTTCTTGGACAATACACACAAAAAATTTAAAAATAAATAAATAAATTTGACTTTGTCAATACATCTGTTCTCCGAGGATAATAAAAGGGCAAGCCACAGGCTGGGAGAAAATATTCACAATGTGTATATATAACAATGTCTTAGCCGGGCTCGGTGGCTCAGCCTGTAATCCCAGCACTTTGGGAGGCTGAGGTGAGTGGATTGCCTGAGCCCGCGGGTTTGAGACCCGCCTGGGCAACTTGGTGAGACCTCATCTCTACAATAAAATCAAAACTTAGCTGGGTGTGGTAGCGCATGCCTGTAGTTCCAGTTACTTGGAAAGCTGAGGCAGAAGGATCGCCGGAGCCCAGCAGGTCGAGGCTGCAGTGGCCGGGAGCGGCCACTGCACTCCAGTCTGGGCGACAGAGTGAGACTCCAACTCAAAAAATTTAAAAATAAATAAATAAATTTGACTTTGTCAATACATCTGTTCTCCGAGGATAATAAAAGGGCAAGCCACAGGCTGGGAGAAAATATTCACAATGTGTATATATAACAATGTCTTAGCCGGGCTCGGTGGCTCAGCCTGTAATCCCAGCACTTTGGGAGGCTGAGGTGAGTGGATTGCCTGAGCCCGCGGGTTTGAGACCCGCCTGGGCAACTTGGTGAGACCTCATCTCTACAATAAAATCAAAACTTAGCTGGGTGTGGTAGCGCATGCCTGTAGTTCCAGTTACTTGGAAAGCTGAGGCAGAAGGATCGCCGGAGCCCAGCAGGTCGAGGCTGCAGTGGCCGGGAGCGGCCACTGCACTCCAGTCTGGGCGACAGAGTGAGACTCCAACTCAAAAAATTTAAAAATAAATAAATAAATTTGACTTTGTCAATACATCTGTTCTCCGAGGATAATAAAAGGGCAAGCCACAGGCTGGGAGAAAATATTCACAATGTGTATATATAACAATGTCTTAGCCGGGCTCGGTGGCTCAGCCTGTAATCCCAGCACTTTGGGAGGCTGAGGTGAGTGGATTGCCTGAGCCCGCGGGTTTGAGACCCGCCTGGGCAACTTGGTGAGACCTCATCTCTACAATAAAATCAAAACTTAGCTGGGTGTGGTAGCGCATGCCTGTAGTTCCAGTTACTTGGAAAGCTGAGGCAGAAGGATCGCCGGAGCCCAGCAGGTCGAGGCTGCAGTGGCCGGGAGCGGCCACTGCACTCCAGTCTGGGCGACAGAGTGAGACTCCAACTCAAAAAATTTAAAAATAAATAAATAAATTTGACTTTGTCAATACATCTGTTCTCCGAGGATAATAAAAGGGCAAGCCACAGGCTGGGAGAAAATATTCACAATGTGTATATATAACAATGTCTTAGCCGGGCTCGGTGGCTCAGCCTGTAATCCCAGCACTTTGGGAGGCTGAGGTGAGTGGATTGCCTGAGCCCGCGGGTTTGAGACCCGCCTGGGCAACTTGGTGAGACCTCATCTCTACAATAAAATCAAAACTTAGCTGGGTGTGGTAGCGCATGCCTGTAGTTCCAGTTACTTGGAAAGCTGAGGCAGAAGGATCGCCGGAGCCCAGCAGGTCGAGGCTGCAGTGGCCGGGAGCGGCCACTGCACTCCAGTCTGGGCGACAGATTGAGACTCCAACTCAATAAAAAAAAAGAAAACGTAATTCCCAATGCAACAGTAGGGCCTTTTGGGAGGTGTTTAGATCGTGAGGGCTCTGCCTTCCTCGATGGATTCATGTTATTAAAGGGTTCCATGAAGGGATTCGGCCCTTTTCTGCCCTTTCACTTTCCGCGGTACGAGGACACAGTGTTCCTCCCCTCCAGAGGTTGTGGTACCCAAGGTGCCATCCTGGAAGCAAAGAATAGCCCTCACCAGATGTTGACGCTTTGATCTTGGACTTTGCAGCCTCCAAAACTGTCAGAAATGAATTAAATTTTTTTTTTTTGAGTTGGAGTGGAGTCTCACTCTGTCGCCCAGACTGGAGTGCAGTGGCCGCTCCCGGCCACCGCAGCCTCGACCTGCTGGGCTCCGGCGATCCTTCCGCCTCAGCCTTCTGAGTAGCTGGAACTACAGGCACGCACTACCACTCCCGGCTAATTTTTTGATATATTGTAGAGATGAGGTCTCGCCAAGTTGCCCAGGCTGGTCTCGAACCCGTGGGCTCACACAATCCTCTCACCTTGGCCTCCCAAAGTACTGGGATTATAGGCATGAGCCACCGCGCCTGGCCGAGGCAAGCTTTTAAGCACTAGAATTCAGTGAGAATTTCCTTCTTAGGAGCCCTGCTGAAGAGGGAGCAGCGTCCATCGGCCACTTGTTATCTGGATCAGCCTCCCAAAGTGCTGGGATTATAGGCATGAGCCACCGCACCCGGCCTAATGCTCTGTATCATGATTGAGGCAATGGGTAAATGGCTTATACATACCAAAACACGGTCAACTGAATGCTAAAATGGTTACTTCTCCTATACATAGCTATACCTCAATCAAGTTATGACGTTGATTCTGTTTTGTTTTGTTTACATCGGTGGTACCAGACGAAGAAGAGAGGCCTGAAGACCAAGGAGGAGCTTGACTTTTATCCTCAGCCAACCAGAAACCATGATGGTTGCTTACCAGAAGGTGATAAGATGAAATTAATCAGAATCATTTTAATTTATCACATAGCTCCTGGAGGAAGGCGTTGTGCTAGATAGCGCCGAGATTCTGAGGGAAACAATACAAGCAAAAGCCATTTATTCTTGTGTTATGTTTTTCCTGTTCTACAGCCAAAGCATTTCTAAGTACATTGAGTCGTTTGGACATCAGCCCCACACAGCCCACCGGAGTGGAGGGAGAAGGTGTCTACGTCCCTTTTGCAGAAGAGATGGCGGAGGCCCAGATCAGCAAGTGGGGAATTGGAGCCCAGACCTTCTGATTACAAATCCAGTGCTCTTATAATCTATGCTCATGTAGAATTTAGCAACCTGCAGATGATTTCCACACATAGAATCCTGCTAATACAACCACCCCATGTTGTCTCTGCTTTTAACCTCATTGTGGGGCAAAGAAAGTGACATTCAAAAAGGTTCAGAGAATTTCTCAAGAGCCCAGAGCTAGTCAGGTTCAGAGGCAGGACTGGCCTTGGCTCTCCCGATCCCACATCTAGCCAGGCGCCGCCTGGCAGCCTCTCTGCAACAGTTCTGTTCTGCAGGTCAAAGCATTGCCGGACCCGGAGAGACAGCTTCTCAGACCTCAAGACGGCCGTCATGATCAGACTCGAGTCCCTTGCCACTACTTTTGCTCTCAAAATCATTACAGAAAGTCAGGTGTGGTGGCTCACGCCTGCAATCCTAGCACATTGGGAGGCCGAGGGAGGATTTCCTGAGCCCAGACGTTTTGAGACCAGCCTGGGCAACTTGGTAAGACCACGTCTCTACGAAAAAAAATTTAAAAATTATCTGGGCATGGTGGTGCGCATGTAGTCCCAGCTACTTGGGAGGCTGAGGTGGGAGGATCTCCTGAGCCCAAGAGTTCAAGGTTGTGGTGAGCTGTGATTGAGTCACTACACTCTAGCCTAGGCAACAGAGTGAGACTCTGACTTACAAAAAAAATCACAAAGGAGTTGGTGTGTGTTCTCACCACAGAAAAACGGATAACTATGTGAGGTGATGGATATGCCAATTAGCTTGATGTGGTGATCCTCTCACACTGTTTACATACACCAAAACATCAAGTTACATGCCTTAAATACATACAATGTGTATATTTGTCAACAATGCCTTACTGAAGCTGAAAACAGGGTTTGGTAGGATAGGACTTTTCCCTCCTGGCTCAGACTAGGTTCTATTCATCTCACTTTCTCTCTCTTGCCTTTCTCCTTTATTAGTTTTCAAATATTATTATAAGAGCAACACATGCTCACTGGGAAAGCAAAATGAGATCAAAGTAACATATTCCTTTGCTCTCCTTATGGTACACCACTCTCCTTATTTTCCAGATAAGGGTAAGAGAAGTTGAAGCTCAAGTTTATACAGCCTGCTCCAGGTCGATACTAGTTTACACTCAGATTTGGGAGGAAAATGCCTCAAATTCCAGTGGGAAGTGTGTTTCACAGGGAGCAATTTAGGTTACACTGCTACAAAACACGTGACAGTTGATGAACGCATGCTACCTGCTGATCTCTAATGTCCCGGACGTTGGAGTCATCGTCAACCCCTTCCCGCCACCCCATCTGCCCCCACCCCACCCCCACAAGCTCAGTCTGCTTCCTGGAGCTGGTGATTCCCTTCCCTCGCGTGGCAAAAGCTCCGGGGAATGGATGTGGGTTCTTACTATGAATTGGGTGCCTCGGCAGGTCTTATCAGATCCCAGAGACCAACCTGAGAGAGAGGCACTGCTCCCCTTATTTCCCAGATAAGGGTATGGGAGGTTGAAGCTCAAGTTTTCACAGCCTGCTCCAGGTCGATACTAGTGAACACAGAAGCCAGAGTCAGATGCAGAAACTGCACCTTCCCTGAAGAGACCTCCCTGGAGGGCTTGGACTGCATTGGGCACAACACCCGACCGGGAGCCTTCCGGGTTGGGGGCAAGTCACGGGAAAAATATTCCAGGAGACGAAGGAGGGGCAGTGGGAAAGGAAGTCTACCTAGTGCCCGCCAGGCTGACGATCTCTGCTTTTTGGAGTTTCCTTTCCTCCCTATCCCTCTCCCTCTCCCTTTCTTCCTTCCCGGTCTCTCCTTTTTCATCCCACTGAAACCTGTGGGAAACGCTGGTATCCTCCTGAGCTGAAGCCTCTTAAAATAGTTTTAATCTGCTTTCAGAGAGGCATGTGTTGATCCCTCCATTGTCTGCGATGGAACCGAACTCAAGACCCGTAATTATCTTCTCTCCTGGCAGGCCTTAAGATGAAACAGACAGGAAGGCCCAAGCGGATTCCCCTGAGATGCCACCTCTTAGCACTGGGCTTTGCGAGCCTGTTATTTGGGGGCTGCAGAAGACAAGGCCTACCCGCCGAGGATCAATGGGAAAATGAGCAGTTGCTCGCGGGTAGACTGCGGCCTCCTGCGGTTGTCAGGCCTCCTGTAATGGCTATTTATCCCCCACTTAATTGCTACCTGGGTCACCCCCATTCTGGGCGGCTGGCACTTCCCACCACTGCCACCCTGGGCAAACTCAGGGCAGCCTGCAGTGGCTTCACAGAGGCTGAGGATGCCATGGAGATCTCAGCAAGTATGAAAGTGGCCCCACTGCCCCTTACCGCCTCTCTGCTGGGCAGTGCCACCGATTGCCCGTGCCTGGTGACAGCCATGCCCGCTCAGCCCTGGGGTCTGCTCTCCTGCCATGCTGAACGTCTAGGTGCTTGTGGGGAGGCCCCATAGGCAGCACTTCTCTTTGGTTTTTTTGTTTTGTTTTGTTTTGTTTTGAGTTGGAGTCTCACTCTTGTCACCCAGACTCTAGTGCAGTGGCATGCTCCTGGCCACCGCAGCCTTGACCTGCTGGGCTCCGGCGATCCTGCCGCCTCAGCCTTCCAAGTAGCTAGAACTACAGGAATGATCGACCACGCCCAGCTAATATTTTGATTTATTGTAGAGACAAGGTCTTGCCAAGTTGCCCAGGTGGGTCTTGAACTCGCGGGCTCAGGCAATCCACTCACCTCGGCCTCCCAAACTACTGGGATTACAGGCTGAACCATCGAGCCCAGCTGGGAGCACTTCTCTTTGACAACAAAATCTGACGCTGGAAAAAAGTCTGTGTTCCTGGAGGTGGAGGAACCCAGAAGCTCCAGAGAAAGGGAATCTAAGCCCATCTATGTTAGACCTCTTGTTATGTGACATGCTGATAAATACCCTTTAAACAAGCAAAGAGAGAAACACATTAGCACATGAGCACAAAATATGATAAAACAAACTAAGTGCTATGTAATAAGCACATTGCAGCATGAACAAATTTGACAAATGCAAACTAGTTTGAACTTGGAAAATCAAATCCTGTCATTTATAATTTAACCCAGTTTAAATTAAAAACTTCAGGGTTTTTTTCTTAACTCTGTGCTCTCCAGGTGGGCTGTCACTCAGAGAGCCACACAACCACACAACTTGCTATGCTCCTTCTAGGCATCCTTTTCACCTTGACTTGGTTGGGCAAAAAACTCTCACTTTTGTTCCCGTTTACTTGGAGTCAGTGGGCTGCCCCGGGTCCCAGCCTGAGGAGATTATGAGATCCTTTCTGGGCTCTGCAGGAAAGATGGCCAAGATCTCTGGGCCAGCCATGCCGGGACAAGAAGCAGAGCCCGGGCCCTCGATCTGCTGACCCTGGTAAGAGCTCCTTCACAGGAGAAAAAAACTCTTTGCCCAAGTCTCCTTGGGAAGTAATTACCTTGTTATCCCAATTCCACACACCAGAGGGTGAAGACCTAAACACAGACCCTTAATACTATTCCTTTTTACCCTGCTCTAAGTGGAGGCTGAAAACAAGTTATCATCATCTTTAGGTGAATTTGCTTTGTTTACTTAGCAGGTGCTAACTGTGTGTCAGGGCTCAGTGCGCTATCTGAATCAACATGAGTCCAACTTTTAGGAACTGGTTTTGATCTGAGGGGACTAAATAAAAATGGCATTTCTGAGTAGATTGGGACCGACTCGGAAGGAATTCTTTATGAAAGTTTTAGCCCCTAGGAAAAAAAGAACTTCAGTTATTCAGAATTCCACTTTATTTATTTATTTATTTATTTATTTATTTTTGAGTTGGAGTCTCACTCTGTCGCCCAGACTGGAGTGCAGTGGCACGTTCCCAGCCACCGCAGCCTCGACCTGCTGGACTCCGGCGATCCTTCCGCCTCAGCCTTCCAAAGAGCTGGAACTACAGGCGCGTGCTACCACGCTCGGCTAATTTTTTTAATTTATTGTAGAGACGAGGTCTCGCCAAGTTGCCCAGGCGGGTCTTGAGCCCGTGGGCTCAGGCAATCTACTCGCTTCGGCATCCCAAAGTGCTGGGATGACAGGCTGAGCCACCAAGCTCGGCCTAGAATTCCACTTTAATTCAACATATTTTCCTGCCTTACCAAGTATAGAGGAATTGTGCTCAGTCCTATAAGGAATGACAAATAGAGTCTAAGGCATAATGTCAAGACCATTCAATGGGGAAAAAATAGCCTTTCAATTAACAGTGCTGTAACACCTGGGTACCCACATGCAAATGAGTCAGTGTGGACGACCATCTCATGCCACGTATAAACATTAACTCAAAATGTATCAAAGACTTAAATGCAAAAGGCAAAACTATCAAATAGCCATAGTATAAATATTCATAGCTAGGCCAAGATGAGAGGATTGCCTAAGCCCACAGGTTTCAGACCAGGCCGGGCAACTTGGCAAGACCTTATCTCTACAGTAAATCAAAAAATTAGCAGGCATAGTGGCACACACCTATAGTCCCAGCTACTTGGAAGATTGTAGTGGAAGAATCGCCGGAGCCCAGCAGGTCGAGGCTGCAGTGGTCGTGAGTGTGCCACTGCCCTCCAGCCTAGGCAACAGAGTGGGACTCCAACTCAAAAATAGATAAATAAATATTCATAGCTTTGGGTTAGAAAATGACTTCTTTAATACGACACTAAGTGCACAAGCAACAAAAGAAAAAAAAATAGATAAATTGGACTTGACCACTATTTAAAACTTTTGTGCTTCAAGGAACATCACCAAGAACAGATACAGGCCGGGCTCTGTGACTCAGCCTGTAATCCCAGCGCTTTGGGAGGTGAGTGGGTTGCCTGAGCCCGCGGGTTCGAGACCCGCCCGGGGAACTTGGCGAGATCTCATCTCTACAACAAGTAAAAAAAAATTAGCCAGGCGTGGTAGCGCGCGCCTGTAGTTCCAGCTACTTGGAAGGCTGAGGAGGAAGGATCGCTGGAGCCCAGCAGGTCGAGGCTGTGGTGGCTGGAGCGTGCCACTGCACTCCAGTCTGGGTGATGGAGTGAGACTCCAACTAAAAAAAAATAAAAAAGAACAGATATAGAATGGATAAAATATTTGCACATTATTTAATAATGGCCTAGTATCCAGAATATATAAAGAACAATTACAGCTCAATAATAAAAGGACAGCCAGGCTTGGTGGCTCAGCCTGTAATCCCGCACCTTGGGAGGTTGAGGTGAGTGGATTGCCTGAGCCCGCGGGTTCAAGACCGCCTGGACAACTTGGCGAGACCTCATCTCTACAATAAATCAAAAATTAGCCGGGTGTGGTAGCTCTCGCCTGTAGTTCCAGCTCCTTGGAAGGCTGAGGCGGAAGGATCGCCAGAGCCCAGCAAGTCGAGGCTGCGGTGACCGGGAGCACCCACTGCACTCCAGTCTGGGCAACAGAGTGAGACTCCAACTCAAAAATAAATAAATAAATAAAAGGACAAAGCTAGCCTGACAAAGGCAAGTGAGATTTTTTTTAAAGTCCAATTTCAAAAGATTTGAATAAACATGCATACAAAGAAAATACACAAATAGCCATAAAGCAAGTGAAAAAGTGCTTGACACCGTTGATCATGAAGTGGGGAGATGCAAAGTAAAACCACAATGAGAGCACATCCTCTGGGAGGGCTAGAATCAAACTGATGAACAATAACACGTGTAGACAAGGAAAAGTCAAAGCTTCACATGTTGCACATGTGGAAATACAAAATGGTGCTTCCACTCCATTTCTGAAAAAGCCTGACATACCTTTATGTAGAAGATGGGGGTTTAAAAAAGAAAAATATTAGAAGAAAAAAAATGCAGTTGGCCAGGCGCAGTGGCTCACTCCTATAATCCCAGCACTTTGGGAGGCCGAGGTGAGGGGATTGCCTGAGCCCCTGGGTTCAAGACCAGCCTGGGCAACTTAGAGAAACCTCATCTCTACAATAAATCAAAAAATTAGCCAGGCATGGTGGCACGTGCCTATAGTCCCAGCTACTTGGGAGGCTGAGGCGGAAGGATCACGTGATCCCAGCAGACCGAGACTGCTGTGACCCTGAGCGTGCCATGGCACTCTAGCCTGGGCAACAGAGTGAGACTCCAACTAAAAAAAAAAGAAAAAAAAAAGGCAGTGCGGCAGTGCCTCAAATGGTCAAGTATAGAATTATTATGCAATTGGCCAAGGAATTCTACTCTTAGCTCAAGAGAACAGAAAATGTATGTCCACACAAAAACTTGAACATGAATATTCATAGCAGTATTATTGATAATAGCCAAAAAGTGGAAGCAAACCAAATGCCCATCAATCAATGCATGGATAAGTAAAATGTAATCCAGGTTGAACACCCCAAATCTGAAAATCTGAAACTCAGAATGCTTCAACTGGCCTTTCCTTTACGTGTCATTGTGCTCAAAAACGTTCAGATTTTGGAGGATGTCAGATTTGGGGTGCTCAACCAATAAGTATAATGCAAATGCTACAAAATCTAAAATTCAAAACACATCAGGTCTGCAGTATTTTGGATAAGGGATACTCAACCTGTAAATCCATACAAAGGAATACCGTGGAGTCATGAAAAGGGATTTGGCACTGATACATGAACCCTGAAAACACTGTGCTGAGTGAAAGAAGCCAGTTGCAAAAAGCCACCTCGTGTACATGATTCCATTTGCATGAAATGACCTGAATAGGCAAATCCTTTGAGACAGAAAATAGATTAGTGATTGCCAGCGGGGAGGAGGAAATGAGAAGAGTCTGCTGACAGGTAGGAAGTTTCATTTGGGGGAGATGAAAATGTTCTGGTGGACTGGGCCAGTGGCTCATGCCTATAATCCAAGCACTTTGGGAGACCAAGGTGAGAGGATTGCCTGAGCCCACGGGTTCGAGACCAGCCTGGAAAACTTGGCGAGACCTCATCTCTACAATAAATCAAGAAAAATTAGCCAGCATGGTGCCACGTGCCTGTGGTTCCAGCTACTTGGAAGGCTGAAGGGGAAGGATCGCCGGAGCCCAGCAGGTCAAGGCTGCGGTGGCCAGGAGCGGCCACTGCACTCCAGCCTGGACGACAGAGTGAGACTCCAACTCAAAAAACAAACAAACAAAACTCAAGCATAACACGAAAGCGCTCATGTTTTTATTTGTTCATGGATTCCTTCATCTCGCAAATCTCTCTTGGTTATTAGCACGGGCCTTGGGGGTGACTGTGAGTCCCTTAAGGAGTTTCCTTGAGGAACTTAGGGCTAAGGTAAGAAGTAAACCTGCACGTAATCCCTTGTGGTTTCGAGGCTTCTGCACTTGGAGGGGCCACCAGAGAGTGATGCTCCAGGCCCGAAGTGGCTGCCCATGATTTTTGCACACAGGGGGCCAGAACCAGCTCAGCATTTGACTTTGTTTTCTCTCCTATTGGGTATATGTTGCTACCCCAAATCATCAACTGACAGCACAATCTCGACCTTTACAATGTATTAAATTTTTAGGCCGGGTTCGGTGGCTCAGCCTGTCATCCCAGCATTTTGGGAGGCCAAGGCAAGAGGATTGCCTGAGTCCAGGGATTCGAGACTAGCCTGCGCAACTTGGTGAGACCTCATCTCTACAATAAATCAAAAATTAGCCGGGCGTGGTAGCGCACACCTGTAGTTCCAGCTACTTGGTAGGCTGAGGCAGAAGGGTCGCCGGAGCCCAGCAGGTCGAGGCTGCGGTGGCTGGGCGCATGCCACTGCACTCCAGCCTGGGCGATGGAGTGAGACTCCAACTCAAAAAAAAAAAAAAATTAAACAGGTAACCGGGTGGGGTGGTACCCGTAGTCTCAGCTCCTTGGGAGGCTGAGACAGAAGGATCACTTGAGCCCAGGAGCTGAAAGCTGCTGTGTGCCATGGTTTTCAACATATAAAAATTAGGAGGTTTCAAATAACAATCAAAATGGCAGAGCTGGACCTCTGTGCTGGTATTTAACTCTCAGCTAGAGTAGAAGAGTGACTGTTCCCACCAACCAGTACAAAAATGGACGCAAACCTTCATATCTGGCCAGGATTGATGAGTTGGGTGATGAGATCAAGGGCTTTATTACACTGTTGTCTCAACTTTGTGTATAGTTTTTTTTGAGTTGGAGTCTCACCCTGTTGCCCAGGCTGGAGTGCAGTGGCACGCTCATAGCCATCGCAGCCTTGACCTGCTGGGCTCAGGTGATCCTTCCGCCTCAGCCTCCCAAGTAGCTAGAACGATAGGCACGCGCTACCACGCCTGGTTAATTTTTGATTTATTGTAGAGATGAGATCTCGACAATTACCCAGGCAGTTCTCGAACCCGCGCGCTCAGGCAATCCATTCACCTCAACCTCCCAAAGCGTGGGATTACAGGCTGAGCCACCGAGCACTGAATGCTTTTCACATCTCATCTGTGTGCCTCGGTTTCCCTTCTTGTGGCTCACGTCAGTATCTGAGGATGCGGCTCTTAAGCCTGAAGCAGAGGGCACAGCCTGGCAGCCAGGGGCCAAATTCTTCCCCCAGACTTGTTCTGTTTGCCCCAGAGAATGTTTTCTTCCATGGACACCACTCTCTAGTTCACCCCATTCTCTCCTCCCCTCCCGCCACCTTGCTACCGTGTGTCCCCACAGGCATTTCTCTCCTGGTCCTGCCCCTGTGGGTATCCGAATTTCAGAATCTGGGACAGAAGGGTCAGGGATTGCACTCAGCACTGGCACGGGACAGGTCCCGCGGGCCTGCAGGTGGTTCCTGCCCCTCGGCCCCCTCCATTCTGGGACCATTTTGAGGTTTGTTTGTTTGTTTTGAGCCTGAGTCTCACTCTGTCACCCAGGCTGGAGTGCAGTGGCCACTCCCCATCACCGCAGCCTCGACCTGCTGGGCTCTGGCGATCCTTCCACCTCCGCCTTCCAAGTAGCTGGAACTACGGCGCGCGCTGCCACGCCCAGCTAATTTCTTATGATTTATTGTAGAGATGAGGTCTCGCCAAGTTGTCCAGGCCGGTCTTGAACTGCCAGGCTCAGGCAATCCTTTCACCCCGGTCTCCCAAAGTGTTGGGACTTTAGGCATGAGCCACCGCGCCCTGCTCATTCTGAAGTTTCAAGCAGCTCTTTGGCTCTCTGATCTCTGATTAAATGATTGCTGTGTCATGCCTCATATTAACATCGTTATCTCCATCCCTGACTGTGTCTAATCGTCATTAAACGTTCAAAAGACGTAGGTGAGAGTGAGTGACTGATTCAATCTATGACCAAATATGGCTTATACTCAAGGAAATGCAGAAAGTCTATGATCACTTAGAAAAATTCACAAGCTTCCCGGTGTGGAGAGGAGATGCAGCCCCAAACAGATTTAAGGCATTATTATATCTCTATTAGGTCGGTTTCAAAATTCAAAAGGGACCGGGCATGATGGTTCATGCCTATAACCCCAGCACTTTGGGAGGCCAAGGCAGGAGGATCAATTGAGGCCAGAATCCATGACCAGCATGGGCAACCTAGCAAGACTTGGTCTCTAAAACATAATTAAAAATAAAATAAATAAGTAAGGCAAAACTCAACAGGGTGACATTCTGAGATTTCGAAGGGACAGGCTTATTTACACATTACTCACTTGCCGAGAGCCTTCAGGTAAATAACTTGCAAATGTTACAAGAGGTGTAGCCAAATAATTCCTTTTGAAAATAGACCCTGGGCTTTAAAAAATAAAAATAAAAAGCTATTGTGTTTCACAAACAAACAAAAAAAGAAGCCGGGCTCGGTGGCTCAGCCTGTAATCCCGCACCTTTGGGAGGCTGAGGTGAGTGGATTGCCTGAGCCCTCAGGTTCAAGACCTGCCTGGGCAACTTGGCGAGACCTCATCTCCACAATAAATAAAAAAAAAATAAGCCGGGCGTGGTAGCGCGCGCCTGTAGTTCCAGCTACTTGGAAGGCTGAGGCGGAAGGATCGCCGGAGCCCAGCAGGTCGAGGCTGAGGTGGCCGGGAGCGGTCACTGCACTCCAGTCTGGGCGACAGAGTGAGACTCCAACTCAAAAAAAAAATAAAACATACCCTCCTCCAACATAATCGGAAATAAAGTGCGCAAAGATACTCCCACTAGTGCCATTTATAAGAGAGAAAAATGTAAACAAACCCCAACGCCAAAAATGAATGGTAGTCTAAGAAAATTTTATTTGTTAATTTTTATTATTACTATTATTATTTATTAGAGATGGAATCTCACTCTGCCTCCCGGAATGGAGTGGAACAATCATAGCTCGTTGCAAACTCGACTTCCCAGACTCAGGTGATCCTCCCATCTCCTGAGTAGATAAGACTACAGGCGTGCACTACCACATCTGGCTCATTTTTGAACACTTTTCTTTTTGTAGAGACAGAATCTCACTATGTTGTTCAGGCTGATCTCGAACCCCTGGCCCCAAGTGATCCTTCCACCTCAGTCTCCCAAAGCACTGGAATTACTGGTGTGAGTTACCCTGCTCAGTCAACTTACATTTATTGCAAGATGGCAGATTATAAATCTTTTAAATAACAATTACGCAAATTACAGTCAACATATCATGAGCAGATGGGAGATAAAGGAAAGAAAGAAAAAAAAGAAAGGAAGGAAGGGGAGAGAGAATGGGTACACACTTCATATGAATAAAAAACCAGGCTTGGTGCGGTGGCTCATGTCTATAATCCCAGCACTTCAGGAGACTGAACCAGGACAATCACTTGAAGCCAGCCTGGGCAACAAAGTGAGACTCCATCTCTACAAAACATTTTTTATTTTATTTTTATTTTTATTTTGAGTTAGAGTCTCACTCTGTCACCCAGGCTGGAGTACGGCCACTGCAGCTTTGACCTGCTGGGTTCAGGCGATCCTTCCAAGTAGCTGGAAGTACAAGTGCATGCCACCATGCCCAGCTAATTTTTTGATTTCTTGTAGAGACGAGGTCTCGCCAAGTTGCCCAGGCTGGTCTCGTACCCCTGGACTCAGGCAATCCTCTCACCTCAGCCTCCCAAAGTGTTGGGATGGCAGACTTGGGCCCCAGCGCCCAGTCACAAAACATTTTTTAAAATGCCTGTAGTCCCAATTGTACCCGAGAAGCTGAGGCGGAAGGATCGCTTGAGCCCGGAGGGTTCAAGGCTGTGGTGAGCCATGATTGTGCCACTGCACTTCAGCCTGAGTGACAAAGCGAGATCCTGTCTCAAGATAAATAAGTAAATAAATAAAACAAACAAGACAACTAAGAGTTGCTGTGGGAAAAGATCAGAAGAGAATACACAGAGATTCAAAGAGTGGTAGTTTGAATTTTACATATGGTCCAAGCAGATAACTTTAAAGGGAAAGAGGGGTCAGTGAAGAGGATGTCAGATGATTGATCGAGTTTTCATCCTATCCACAGTAGCTGCGGAGACAGAAAGACAGAACATGCCTGGAGAAAAGTAGAGGCATGGCGTATGGAGGCATGCAGAAGTGTTTGTGGGAATGTGGCTAATTCTAGAACACCTAGAAACAGTCACTGGGATGTTTATACAGGTTAACCTCCATTTGTGGTCTGAATTTCTTTCTTTCTTTTTTTTTTTTTTTGAGTTGGAGTCTCACTCTGTCGCCCAGAGTGGAGTGCAGTGGCCACTCCTGGCCACCGCAGCCTCGACCTGCTGGGCTCCAGCAATCCCTCTGCCTCAGCCTTCCAAGTAGCTGGAACTACAGGCACGCGCTACCACGCTCGCCTAGTTTTTGATTTATTGTAGAGATGAGGTCTGCCAAGTTGCCCAGGCAGGTCTTGAACCCACGGGCTCAGGCAATCCACTCACCTCAGCCTCCCAAAGCACAGGATTACAGGCTGAGCCACCCAGCCTGGCGCAGTCTGAATTTCTTAAGGTGTGTTTGGAGAACTGGCCCAAAGCTAGAAGATGGTCCCACGCTGCACCTCACAGGGAATGGCAAGCATTTCATCCAGGTTCGACTTTGTGATGCTCCCCTCGGTCAGGCTGGAGGACGGCTTGGTCACTGCTGGGAACTCCTCAGCCATGGGCAAGCATGGGAAATCTGTCCTGCTGCATCCTTGGGAATGCTAGCTCTACCAACACCAGCTTCAGGGTCCTGGTCAAGACATCCCAGCCCATACAAAATCTGGGATGTTGATGTCTTTATGATGGAGTTTCCCATCGGTTCCAAAGATTTTTAACTGTTGATAACAAAAACATGACAGTTATACTTAGCACTGCCTTTTCGCTGCGCAAATAAATTAACTTTAGCATTGCAATGGATGACTTATCAGATAGGTGTGTGGTGTATGGGCTGGTAGGTAGGTGACTGGATATTTATTTATATTATGTTTATTTATTCCATAGACCTTTTTCTCCCTTCTAGAAACTTCACTCTTCTTGATATCAGAAAGCCTACACCTGCATTATACTCTCCTCACCTCTCTTTCTCTCTCTCTCTCTCTCTCTCTCTCTCTCTCTCCACACACACACACACACACACACACACACACACACACACACACACACACGGATAAGGAAATAAGAGATCAATAATATCAGGTACCGTGCCCTAGTCTATGCCATAGAGTTTAATGTGGCTAGTGTGCATTGGGCGTCTATGGAGCAACAAGGTTTAGTGGAATTCATCCTTTTGCCAGCAAGGAGCCCGCAGCACAATGAAGGAGATGGGACTGCCCAGAGCACGCAGCGGTGTACCAACAGTGGTGCAGTGATGACATTTTGGAGCGTCTGCGGGGTGCCAGGAACTGTCCTGTCCTCAGTGCTAGATTTAAACCATTGCCCTTGAACTTTGGCGCAATCTCAAGAAGGAGGAGCAATTTCTCCCCCCCCCCCTTTTTTTTGAGTTGGAGTCTCACTCTGTCACCCGGACTGGAGTGCAGTGGCCGCTCCCAGCCACTGCAGCCTCGACCTCCTGGGCTTAGGCAATCCTTCCACCTCAGCTTTCCAAGTAGCCAGAACTACAGGTGCACGCCGCCATGCCCAGCTAATTTTTTTGATTTATTGTAGAGATGAGGGCTCACCAAGTTGCCCGGGCTGGTCTCGAACCCGTGGGCTCAGGCAATCCTCTTGCCTCGGCCTCCCAAAGTGCTGGGATGACAGACTGAGCCACGGAGCCCGGCCTCTTTTCCCATTTTAGAAGAGAGAAGATAGAAGCTTAGAGGTTAGTAGCTTACCCAACGTCGTGGCTATTCATGGGAGCTCTGAACCCACCTGTCGGACTAAAACACTGAAACATTCTCTGTCCTGCTTTTCATAAATGTGTAAAAAGAGCTGACGAGCAGCCTTAAAAAAGAACAAAATTATGGCTTTGCAGCAACACAGATACAACTGGGGACCATCACACTAAGAGAAAACTGCAGAAACAAAGAGCTGAATACCGCATCTTCTCACTCAGGATGGGCCCCATCAACTGGTCACACTAGCGCAAGGGTGGGATTGGCAGACAGAGGACACTACTAGGGTGCAAGGGGTGGAAGGGGGGTGGTCCCGGCAACACACTGGGTACCAGGGCCACTATCAGGGCAGAGAGGGCCTGCTAGACACCCAAACTTCACCTGCATGCAACTTATTCATGTAGTAAATCCACACTTGTATCCCACGACTCTAAAATTCAAAAGTAAATAAACAAATAAAATAGTGTTAACTAATTTTTTTTTTTTTTTTTT
>NW_007052016.1:145353-149908 GCF_000164805.1 Carlito syrichta | reverse complement strand
CCAAAGTGCTGGGATTATAGGCATGAGCCACCATACCTGGCTTATTTTTAAATGTTTTAAAGAACTGATGGGCCGGGCTTCGTGGCTCAGCCTGTAATCCCGCGCTTTGGGAGGCCGAGGTGAGTGAATTGCTTGAGCACGTGGGTTTGAGACCCGCCTGGGCAACTTGGCGAGACTTCATCTCTACAATAAAAATAAAAAAAATTAGCTAGGCATGGTAGCGCATGCCTGTAGTTCCACTACTTGGAAGGCTGAGGCGGAAGGATCTCCAGAGCCCAGCAGGTTGAGGCCGCGGTGGCTGGGAGTGGCCACTGCACTCCAGTCTGGGCGACTGAATGAGACTCCAATTCAAAAAAAAATAAAAAATAAAAAAAATAAAGAACTGATGGCACAGACTTGAAAAGGTGCAATCTGCCACTGTCGGGTGAGCGACAAGGAGAGGTTTCAAAAACCACAGAGGAGAGGTAACACTTGAACGGGCCCCAAGGATAACGTGCGTGTGTCAGGATGACCAAGGGAAAGGGGAGGTCAAGGAGAGGGAGCAGCCTGGACAAAGACACCTCACACTGGATTGAGGGCATAGTGGGCAGAGAGTAAACTGGTTTGAAGCAACAAGGCTTTACGTGCAAAACTTGTGGAACACTCACAAACGACTCCCTCCAGTGCATGACTCCTTGCACCCCTCGGGCTGCCCAAGAATGTAACCAAAAAATAAACATTTCGATATACACACACATATATAGATATATCTCAAAGCTTGAACCCCCTGGCATTAAAGCAACGATAAGTTTTCTTTGATTGATCTTCGGTTATTTCTATGTGTATGTCATGTCAGCTCAAGTCCACCGTAAACACATTTTTGGGAAACAGTGAGTGTGTCGCCATAGTGTATGCAGTGCATAACCTACACAACTGTTCCTGCCCTTCCTCATTATGGGTAGTTGTGTATGTGGCGGTTCAAAAGTTTGCTGTGATGTTTTTTTCCGTAGGGTCTTTGAGTTTCTTCTCTGTCGGCTCCTAAGAAATAACAGGAAACATCCCACTTCTCAGAACAACCTGAAGCTATCCCACCTTCTAGGTAGACCTGCTAGTGATTATTTAATTTACTAAATAATTCATTAAGCCAACGTTATGTGAGTAACAACTATGGGCTGGGTTCAGTGTCCAAGCGATAGAAAGAACAAGGCTTTCTCCCTCACCTCCTGCAAAACACATCATGAAACAGTCCTCCTGGGGCTTGGAAAATTTAAATTTAAACATTTTTTTTAAAAAGCTCTCTTTTATTTTTCTCTTTTTTTTTGGCTGGAATATAGTGGCTACTCAGGGGTGACAAGAGTTTGAGACCAGCCTGGACAACAGGGGGAGACTCTACCTCTACAAAAAGTTTTTAAAAATTAGTTGGGCATGGCCAGGTGCGGTGGCTCATGCCTATAATCCCAGCACTTTGGGAGGTTGAGGTGAGAGGATTGTCTGAGCCCATGGGTTCGAGACCAGCCTGGGAAACTTGGCGAGACCTCATCTCTACAATAAAAAAAATTAGCCGGGCATGGTGGTGTATAGTTCCAGCTACTTGGAAGGCTGAGACAGAAGGATAGCCTGAGCCCAACAGTTCGAGGCTGTGGTAGCTGTGAGGGTGCCCCTGCCCTCCAGCCTGGGCGACAGAGTGAGACTCCAACTTAAAAAAAAAAATTAGCCGGGCATGGTGGTGTATAGTTCCAGCTACTTGGAAGGCTGAGACAGAAGGATAGCCTGAGCCCAGCAGTTCGAGGCTGTGGTAGCTGTGAGGGTGCCCCTGCCCTCCAGCCTGGGTGACAGAGTGAGACTCCAACTTAAAAAAAAAATTAGCTGGGCATGGTGTCTCCAATCTGCAGTCCCTCTACTCACATGAGGCTGAAGTAAAAGGACTGCTTGAGCCCAGGAGTTCGAGTCTGCAGTGAGCCATGATTGTGCCACTGCGTTGTAGCCTGGGTGATAGAGCAAGACTCTCTCCTCTAAAAAATAGGAAAATAGGTCGGGTATGGTGGAAAATTAAAAAAACAAAATACATTGGGAAAATAAGCCAAGTCGTACCCCATCTTGGAGATTTACACACATATTCACACATATTCACTTAGGTCTGAAAAAGAGGTTTTTAGCTTTGGCCAATCCAGTTTCTGAGACATATCTGACCACGGGACCATTTTTTTCATAGATTTTCCAGCATTCACTTTAGGAAATGGTTCTGAAAGTATGAGCCATGGACCTTTTACACTGGAATCACCCAGGGGTACTTTAGGAAAGATGCTGTCCCTTCTAAGTTAGGGTTGGGATGAGATTAGATGGCACTGATGCTTCAAGGCACTGTGGAGATGTCATAGGAGGTCATTTCTGCTTATCAGTGATTGGGGTGCATGTCTGACATGAAGCATGTAGAGAGTATGGGTGCTAGAGGTTTCCCACATGCAGGACAGTTTCACACCCTGGAGACGGCTTGATTTTCTGGTGTTCCTCTGGACATTCATAGGAGATGAAAAACCTGATCATATCAGACACCAATCATCTGAGCCTAGAACCCAATCCCAAACTGCACACAGATGGTTTAATATGCACGGAAATGTCCGGGAATGTCACCACATTGCACATGAAGAGAAGGTTGTACTTTGTGTATTCTGAACTTTATCGAGAACTTTGCTACCCTTTTGGACAACATCACTACTCGAGATGATAATCAAATCACCTGCTTTTCACACCGCGTCAGTCTCCGCTTGCAGCTGTCATCTTCATGGTGATTCTACACATGGGTTTGAGCACCTGAGGGCTTCATTATGTTGTGGAGAGCAATGCTATCTGAGGGGTCAGCGTGCTGCAGTGAAGGAGATCGCACCAGAATGCATCCATGGCATCTGGGTTTCTTTCACCAATAGAGTCTTGCCTCCTGTCAACTAAAAAAACTAATGTGTCTGGCAATGTCGTAGATCTTCATTCTGGCATAAACCTTTTATCTCATTGTAGATCAGTAACAATTTGTTTTTTGCTTATAGCATATTGATCTTTTTATAATCATGGATATAATTGGACTGACATTATGTATGTAACTAGGCATATTGATTATTTCATTTCAGAAAAGGAAAGGAGACATAACAAATAGCCATAAAAATCAGAAAATTGGGTTCAACAGGTTTGATGATCATTGGATCAGAGGATTGCCCAGGGCAGGGCAGGCCGGGCCAGGCAGGGCCAGGGGCTTCAATGTGCCTGAAGCATCATGAGTTGTCGCACCCAGTTCTCTGATAAGGACAACCAAGAAACCTCAATCTGGCGAAAAGCAAGTGTTGTCCAGTTGCCACCTGGGGACACCCGTTTCAACAAGCAGTCTGTGAGCTTCACCTACTACTGAAGTCTAAGGTCTTTGCAGACTTCATTCCCCCCAGTCTCTTTCTGCATCGTTCAAGCTTTGCAAGTGCCTTGACCCATCAGTGACTTGGCTGCCCAAGTCAGAGAAAGAATGTATGTCACTCTACTGGGGGCAATTCAATGCTTTTCCCACTCCTAAAACAAAGAGGACGATCTCCTTCACTTCTCTGTCTCCCCAATGCAAACTGGAAGATGGACGAGAGCAAGTTTTCTGAACGTAGTCCACGCCATTCAGGGCGGCAAGAGTTAAGGTCAGCTTCCTGTCTCTGCCCGGGGGGGGGCGGGTGCTGGCTGGACAGGGCTCCCCCAGAACTGGGCGCAGATGCCGCCATGCTTTGTTGATTACAATCTCCCACACCAAGGAGGCCTTGACTAGGTTTGACATAATCAGCTCACAGCCTCTGCCTGCACTCTTTCACAAACAGGCCATTTTCACATCTTTTTCATGGAATCCGACAAGCGGAAAAATAATTAATGTTACCTCAGCCCAACAATGACCCTGGCTCTGATTCAAAAAGAAGGCATGTTGCATAAACTGCCCCTTAATTGCGGCTTGGGGGCAGACCCCACAGACTCCTGTATCGCCCTGCCTCCCCGGCCAAGGATGATTAAGGCTTTCCTAAGGTTGCAGACCCAGGGCCACTGAGCACCACTCAGCTTCAGGTTCAAAGCGCTTCCGTGAAACAATTCTGCCCACGGTATTTAGCGGGCACAGACCTGCCGTGCTGGTTGGAGAATTCCAGACAGTGCTGTGGGCTGTCCCGTTTCATTGATAAAGGCAAAGTAGCTTCCTCTTGGCAGAATACACAGAATTAGAACCCACTACTGTTTTCCAATCTGTTTCTTTTCTTTCTTTTGAAAAGCAAAGCATGACGGCTGCTTCTTATAGACGTCTGCAGGGCCACTTGCACTGCGGCTGGGGGCGTGAAATCGTGCAACCACTTTGGAAGATAGTCTGGAAGTTTCTCAATGGGTAAACATTTGAGGTGAGCGGACTGCCTGAGCCCGCGGGTTCGAGACCCGCCCGGGCAACTTGGCGAGACCTCGTCTCTACAACAAATCAAACAATCAGCCGGGCGTGGTAGCGCGCGCCTGTAGTTCCAGCTACTTGGAAGGCTGAGGCGGATGGATCGCCGGAGCCCAGCGGGTCGAGGCTGCGGTG
>NW_007052016.1:135534-145283 GCF_000164805.1 Carlito syrichta | reverse complement strand
AGAGACCAGACACACACACACACACACACACACACACACACACACACACACACACACATTATTTTAATTTATATTAAATACTCAGAATGGGCAGGTACAGAAAGATAGAGAGTAAATGAGTAGTTGCTTAGGGCTGGGGAGGACAGAGGCTGGGAGTGGACAGCTGAAGAGTAGCGATTTCTTTGGGAGGCGAGGAAAACGTGTGGAGTGCACCAATCTTAATTCAGAAAAGCAATTGTCAAACTGGACAAAAAACCCTGGAGATTCTCAAGGTATGGGAGCGTATCTGTGGGGTTTTAACCACTTTTTTTTTTTTCAGAGACGAGGTCTTGCCATGTTGCCTAGCCTGGTCTTGAGCCCCTAGGCTCAGGCAATCCTCTAGCCTCCGCCTCCCAAAGTGCTGGGAACACAGGTGTGAGCCACTGTGCCCAACGAGTTTTTAACCTTTTCAACTACATAACCACACGAAACTGGATTTTTCTTCATATAATTCAGCAATAAAACATAGTACAATGAATTGAATGCAAAAGCGGATATGAGAATCAAGCTGTAAAAAGAAAAAGAAAGCCTACATGGTCACTGTGGAAAATTTGAAAATACAGAAAAGTAGAAAAGGACAGTAAATGTCTTTCAAGATCTGACCGACCACAAAGAATCACTGCCAGCACTGGACACACTTGCTTCTGCTCTTTCTGCTGAGTCCTTGAGTCTCTCATCTTTAGAAGTGGTAAAGGTCGGAGGGCTCGGTGGCTCAGCCTGTAATCCCAGCACTTTGGGAGGCCAAGGCGAGTGGATTGCTTGAGCCCGCGGGTTCAAGACCAGCCTGGACAACTTGGTGAGACCTTGTCTCCACAAAAAAAAGAAGTGATAAAACTATGGCAAAAGACCCAGCTCTGTTGAGCAAGACCTTGTCTCATCTTTCCATTTTCTCTCCTTTTTTTTTTCCTGGGTCGGGGTCTCACTCTGTCACCTGGGCTGGAGTGCAGTGGCACACTCACAGCCACCGCAGCCTAAAACCCCTGGACTCAGGCGAAGCCTCCACCTCAGCCTCCCAAGTAGCTGGGACTGTAGGCTACACCTGTAGGATTCACTACACCTGGCTAAATATTTTTGTTTTGTAGTCACGAGGTCTCGCTATGCTGCCCAGGCTGGTCTCGAACTCCTGGGTTCAAGCAATCCTCCCGCTTCAGTCTCCCAGAGTACTGGGATTACAGGCATGAGCCACCAGGCCCGGCTCCTGTATTCTCAATTTTTTCAGCCTTTATTCTCTTAAAAGTAGAATAGCCATTATTCACCTGCTGGAGGGTGCCAAGATCATGTTTAGAACAGCCTCAAGTCTGTGTTTGCATACTGATTACAAAAGTAGCACGTGGTCATTATTTTTAAAAATGTTATGTGTGTGGTTATAAATGTGTATCATGAATGCATAAAGCAGAAAACAGGCTGATATAGAATATGGGATCAAGGTGGCACGTGAGAATGCATCTTCTAAACTCTCAAACTCCAAATCCCTTCAGATGACAGAAAAGTGGCTTAAATAAAGAATAAGCTTATTATAGCAAAGGAAAACAGATACCGATCGCACTCTAGAAATCACGAAGAATTCTCAGAAGACAGGCTGTAGAGAGGAAACAGATGAATAAACATAGTAACTCCCCAGCCTGGGCACCATAGTGAGACACCACCCCGACATAAAGAAAATAACTGGGCATGGTGGCACATACCTGTAGTCCCAGGAACTCGGGAGGCTGAGGTGGGAAGATTGCTTGAACCCAAGAGCTCAAGGCTGCAGTGAGCTACGGTCAGGCCACTGCCCTCCCGCCTGGGCAACAGAGCAAGACTCTGTCTCTTAAGGAAAAAAAAAAAGAAATTCCAAGCACACTCAGGCAGAAACTACAGATGAGGAAAAAGATAAATCCCAGGAAACGTCAAACTCCAAATCAAATAAAAGATTCACAGTCTCTTGTCTGGAATCCCTAAATCCGAAAGTTTCTCAAAACAGAAAAAGTTTTCTCCCCTAAGTGTGGCACAAACTTACGTACACAAAACCTAACCAGAATTTACATGAACCTATTTGTAGACTTTACTTATCTCGGTTAGTGTGAATTTCTTTCCAAAAAATAATATATCTGATTACAGGTGCTACCCCTAGACCCACAGGAAGCGTAATGAAATGTTCAGTAAATGCAGTGAACCATTTTTTTAGAATCCAAAAACTTCAGAACTCCACAAATTACTTGCTCCAAGAGAGATGGATAAAGAGTGTGGGCAGCCAGGCGCGGTGGCTCACGCCAATAATCCCAGCACCTTGGGAGGCCAAGGTGAGAGGATTGCCTGAGCATGCAGGTTCAAGACGAGCCTGGGCAACTTGGCAAGACGCAGCAATACGATAAATCAAAAAATTAGCTTGGCCGGGCTTGGTGGCTCAGTCTGTAATCCCAGCACTTTGGGAGGCCGAGGCGAGTGGATTGCCTGAACCTGCGGGTTCAAGACCCACCCGGGCAACTTGGCAAAACCTCGTCTCTACAATAAATCAAAAATTAGCCGGGTGTGGTAGCACGCACCTGTAGTTCCAGCTACTTGGAAGGCTGAGGAGGAAGGATCGCGGGAGCCCAGCAGGTCGAGGCTGTGGTGGCCGGAGAAGCGGCCACTGCGCTCCATTCTGGGCGACAGAGTCAGACTCCAACTCAAAAAAAAAAAAAAAAAAAATCCTTCTGGGACTTTGATGGATCAATTTGGGAATGATTTGCATTTTTACTATGTTGACGTTTCCAATTAATGAACGTGGTATGTCTTTCCATTTATTTAGTTTTTTTTCAACTTTTTTCATCAGCGTTTTGCACCTTTAACATGTAGGTCCTGCACATATCTTGCTAGATTTATACCCAGTATTTCCTCTTTTTTGAGCAATTATATATGATATTGTGCTTTAAATTTGTTTCCACTTATTCATCACTAGCATATGATTGCTAGCATGATTGTGTTTTTGTTTTGTTTTGTTTTTGGGTTGTAGTCTCACTCTGTCACCAGGGTTGGAGTGCAGTGGTACAATTATAACTCACTGTAGCCTCAACTTCCTGGGCTCAGGGGATCCTTCCACCTCAACCTCCTGAGTATCTGGGACTACAGGTGCATACCACCACGTTTGGCTAATTTTTTTTTTTTTTTTAGTTGGAGTCTCACTCCGTCACCCTGGTTGGAGTGCAGTGGCACACTCACTGACACCACAGCTTTGAACTGCTGGACTTAGGCAATCCTTCTGCCTCAGTCTTTCAAGTAGCTGGAACTACAGGAGCGTGCTACCACGCCCAGCTGATTTTTTTTTTTTATTTATTGTAGGGACGAGGTTTGGCCAAGTTGCCCAGGCTGGTCTTGAACCTGTGGGCTCAGGCAATCCTCTCGCCTTGGCCTCCCAAAGTGCTGGAATTACAGACTTGAGCTACCGTGCCCAGCTTTCCTGACTAATTAAAAAAAATTTTTTTTTGTCATGACAAGTTCTCACTATATTGTCCAAGCTGGTCTCAACTTCCTGGGCTCAAGCAATCCTTCTGCCTTGACCTCCAGACCTGTTGAGATTAGAGACTTGAACCACTGCACCTGGCTCTGATTGCTTTTTATGTGTTCACTTTGAATCCTGAGAATCTACTAAATTTCCTTACTAGTTCTAGGCATTTTGTGTTTTTGGTGGATTCCTTAAAATTTTCTAGACAACCATGTCCTCTGCAAATAGGGACAGTTTATTTCTTCCTTTGCAATCTGTATGCCTTTAACTTATGGAAATATATACCAATTTATTTATTCATTTTCCTGCTGTCGAAAACCGAGTGTTTACTTTATTCCAGATACTTCTTCTGATATCATTATATGTCCACACTCTTTTGTGTTTTTTTTTGTTTTTTTTTTGAGTTGGAGTCTCACTCTGTCACCTGGACTGGGGGGCAGTGACACTCTCCCGGTCACTGCAGCCTCTGCCTGCTGGGCTCAAGTGACCCTTCCACCTCAGCCTTCCAAGTAGCCGAAATTACAGGCGTGCGCTAACACGCCCGGCTGATTTTTTGATTTATTGTAGAGATGAGGCCTTGCTGCCCAGGCGGGTCTCGAACCCACGGGTTCAGGCAATCCACTCACCTCAGCCTCCCAAAGGTGCGGGATTACAGGCTGAGCCACCGAGCCCGGCTCCCAGAAGGATTCTTTGTATTCTTGTTCTGGAGCAAGATGACAAGTGAGAATACACTTCTTAAATTCTCCAACCCCAAATCTCTTAAAATGGTAGAAAAGTGGTTTAAATAAAACATACACTTATTGGAGCAAATAGACAGATGCTGCCAGCAAACCAGAAGTCATGAAGATTTTGTCTCCTTTCCACCCTTTGTGTCTGAGCCTGTGAATTCAACAGTAGATGAAGGATCCCAAACTCTCAGTAGGGCATCTATTGGCTATATAGACAAGCTGATTCTGATTTACAGAGAAAAACAAAAGCCAAAATAATTTTGAAAAAGAATAAAGTGGGAGGAATCATGTTACCTGATTTGATACTTTTTTGTGTTTTGAGACAGAGTCTCGCTTTGTTATTCAGGCTGGAGTGCAGCAGTGTGATTACAGCTCACTGCAGCCTCAAACTCCTAGGTTCAAGGGATCCTCCCACCTCAGCCTTCACCTCCTGAGTAGCTGGGACTACAGAAGTGCACCCTCATGCCTGATTATTATTATTCTTATTTTTAGAAATAAGGTCTTGTAGACTGGGTGCGGTGGCTCATGCTTATAATCCCAGCACTTTGGCCAAGGTAAGAGGATTGCAAGACCAACCTGGGTAACTTGGCGAGACCACATCTCTACAATAAATCAAAAAATTAGCTGGACGTGGTGGTGTGCACCTGTAGTTCAAGCTACTTGGAAGGCTGAGGGGGAAGGATCACCGGAGTCCGGTAGGTCTAGGCTTCGGTGGCCGTGAGCGTATCACTGCTCTCCAGTCTGAGTGACAGAGTAAGACAGTAATTAAAGCAGTGTGGTGTTAGCAAAGGAACAGACACTTCTGATAGAACAGAACAGAGAGCCCAGAAATAGACCCACACAAACTTCACCAGCAGATATTTTTACAAAGGTGCAAAGGCGATTCAAAGGAGGAAGAATAACCTTTATAACAAATGAGGTTGAAACAACTGGATATTCATAGGCCAAAAAAAAAAAACACCTGACCTACACCTCACACCTTATACAAAAAATTAACTCAAAATGGGGTTGTTTAATCATCACTTAGGAAATGCATAAAACATTCAGTTAGTAACAGGTCAGGGGCCCTTCTCTTAAGGTGCCCATACTCTCCCCTGAGCGTATCTTTTTCTTTGTAATAAAGTCTTTCTTAAACTATACAAAATTAATTTCACCTGAGCAAAGTGGCTCCTGCCTATAATCCCAGCACTTTGGGAGGCCAAGGTGAGAGGATTGCCTGAGCCACGGGTTCAATACCAACCTGGGCAACTTCTTGGCAAGCCTCATCTCTACAATAAATCAAAAAAGTAGCTGGTCATGGTGGCGCATGCCTGTAGTTCCTGCTACTCGGAAGGCCGAGGCAAGAGGATCACCTGAGCCCAGCAGGTCGAGGCTACGGTGGCCGGGAGCCTGCCACTGCACTTCAGCCTGGGCGACAGAGTGAGACTCTGACTCAAAAAAAAAAAGAAAAGACAGACTGTGATAAAAGGTCTGTGAATCACACATCCAACAAAGAACTGTTATCCAGAACATATAAGAACGCTCTAGGCTGGGATGGTGGTTCCAGGCAGAAGATTGCTTGCGCTCAAGAGTTGGAGATTAGCCTGGGAAATACAGCAAGACTTCGTCTCTACAAGATTTCAAAAAACTAACCTCATGTGGTGGTGCACAACTGTGTTCCAGCTGCTCTGGAGGCTGAGGTGGAAGGATCACCTGAGCCCAGGAAGACAGCAGGGCTGCTGTGAGCCGTGATCATGCCACTGCACTTCGGCCTGAGCAACAGAGCGAGACTCCAAATAAAATAAAATAAAGCAATGGAATAATAGCTGAAAAACTTCCAGAAGTGGTCATCTAGAGAAATGCAGGAGATTCAATAGAGAAAAAATATAAAAACACATGCAAGTTTTCAGCTATGTTGTAGTTTTTGGTTTCCTAGTGGGTTCGTGGTTGTTCACTGCCTTATAATGCTTTCTATAGATGCAGATGTAGATGTAGCTAGACAGAGAGCTCTAGATTCAGAGAAAGAGGAAGATAGAAATATAGATGTAGCTATAAATGCAGCTATAGGTATAGAGACAGATCCTACACTACCTTGTACATGAAAATAATATTTTCAGAGTTAACAAAGAAAAATCGTTTTACTGTTCTAAAACAGTATCTGTAATAGGAGCCCATTCACATTTAAAGGAAGAAAAGTCTATGTATGCACATATACTTGTGTAAATGCATAAGAAAAGCAGAGAGAAAACAAACCCAAAGACTAATAATGGTCAAAAGCTCTGATGAGGCCAGGCTCGGTGGCTCAGCGGCTCAGCAGCTCAGCCTGTAATCTCAGCACTTCGGGAGGTCGAGGCGAGTGGATTGTCTGAGCCCGCAAGTTCGAAACAAGTATGGGAAACTTGACGAGATCTTGTCTCTACAATAAATTTTTTAAAAAATACCTGGGTGTGGTAGTTCCGGCAACTTGGAAGGCTAAGACGGAAGGATCCCTGGAACCCAGCAGGTGGACTCTGGAGTGACCAAGAGTGTACCACTGCACTCCAACCTGGGCAATGGAGTGAGACTCCAAGTCAAAAATAAATAAATAAATAAAACTCTGATGAGAATATTAGGTTTGTGCATAGAAAAGGGGGGGAAATAAGGGACAAAAGTGAATTGGGAGTTTCCTTTTCTGTTTCTTTCTTTCTTTTTTTTTTTTTTGATTCAGAGTCTCACTCTGTTGCCCAGCCTGGAGTGCAGTGGCACAATCAAGGCTCACTGCAGCCTCGACATGCTGGGCTCAGGTGATCCTTCCACTTCAGCTTCCTGAGTAGCTGGGACTACAAGCGCACACCACCATGCCCTACTAATTTTTTGATTTTTTGTAGCGACAAGTTCTCGCTAAGTTGCCCAGGCTGATCTCAGTCTCCTGGGCTCAAGCAATCCTCTCACCTCGGCCTCCTAAAGTGCTGGGATTACAGGCATGAGCCACCACCCGTGGACTTATATTTTGTATTTTAAAGCATTTTCCAAGAGAAGGTATAAGGTAAGCTTCACGGCACCACTGCCACCATGTGTTCTTGCTGAACTAGAGACTCACACGAACGTGCCTTCCTGCCCACAGCGCTTCTAGCAAAATCATCACCTGTGGACTTACAAAATGTCTTGCTCATTTTTGTCAACATAGCATGGCTTCAGACTAAGGAAACTGGTTTACAGCAAGTGAGAACAGCGGTGGGAAACAATCATGGAATTCACCTGCCTCGTCATGTCCCCCACCACCCTGAAGCAGTGAGTTCATAAAGCAGCTGTCAGTCTTTTGAGGACTCGGTTCTATCCTCAACGGAGTGACCACACCTGGCAAGGCTGGAGCAACGGGGACCATCGCACACAGAGAGCTGCATGTTCCCAGTCTATGCTCTGTCCCTAGCGTAGCCAGGACTCACAGGCTGGGTTGGAGGGTATGGAGATGGGATCGGCTTCTCCCCCTCATCCCTGGAGACCCAGAGCCAACATTTCGATTCCGTCTCCACAGGTTTGGGCCCTGGGCATCTAGAGGTCTCAGTCCCTGTATTAGCCCACTTTCTGTTGCTTATAACAGAACTGGATGATATACAAGGAAAACGCATCTTCTACAGCTTTGTGCGCTGAGAAGTCCTGGATTGAGGGGCTGCATCCCCTGAGAGCCTTCTTGCTGGTGGGGACTCCCTACAGGGTCCTAAGACAGCTCAGAGGATCACATGGTGAGGGACCTGACATTGGAATGTGCTTCCTCTTCTAATAAAGCCACTAGTTGGCCAGGCGCGGTCTGCCTTATAATCCCAGAACTTTAGGAGGCCAAGGTGAGAGGATTGCCTGAGCCTGCGGGTTCTAGACCAACCCAAGCAACTTGGCGAGAACTTGTCTCGACAATAAAATAAATAAATAAACAAGTACATAAAGAAAATTAGCCGGGCGTGGTGGCATGCACCTGTAGTTCCAGCTACTTGGAAGGCTGAAGCGGAAGGATTGTCTGAGCCCAGCAGGTCGAGGCTGGGGTGGCCGTGAGCATGCCACTGCACTCCAGCCTGGGCGACAGAGTGAGACTCTGATTCCAAAAAATAAAAATAAGGCCACGAGTTCTCCTCTCAGGATGGCCCATTAATTCATGAATCTGTAAATGGATTCATCTATTCACCAGGGCAGATCCTTCACGATCCAATCACCTCTTAAAGGTCCTCCCCCCCACTCTTGCCAAATTAGGACATTAAGTTTCCATCTGAGTTGTGGAAGGGACAAAGATTCAAACCCTAGCAGTCTCCAAGGGTGGCCCTTTCCCAGGGAACACAGCGATGATTTCTTCGAGGAAGAAGTGAGTCCACGAAACCTGCTGGATCAGTGGTTCTCAGATTCCAACGTGCATCTTCGAAACACTGGAGGTAGATTTTCCAGAGAGTTTGGGACCCGGCACAGTGTTTCATACCTATCATCTCAGCACTGTGAGAGGCCGAGACGGAAAGCTTGCTTGAGCCACAGAGTTCAAGATAAGCCTGGGTAGCATTGCCAAACATCATTTCAAAAAAAAAAAAAAGAGGCCGGGCTCGGTGGCTCACCTTGGAAGGCCGAGGTGAGTGAATTGCCTGAGCCCACAGGTTCGAGACCCACCTGGGCAACTTGGCGAGACCCTCATCTCTACAATAAGTCAAAAATTAGCCGGACGTGGTAGCGCACGCCTGTAGTTCCAGCTACTTGGAAGGCTGAGGTGGAAGAATCGCCGGAGCCCGGCAGGTCAAGGCTGCGGTGGCCGGGAGCGGCCACTGCACTCCAGTCTGGGTGACAGAGTAAGACTCCAACTAAAAAAAAAAAAAGAAATTAACCAGCATGATGGTGTGTGCCTGTCGTTCCAGCCACTTGGAAGACCAAGGCAGAAATTTCGCCTGAGCCCAGGAGATCAAGGCTGCGGTGAGCCATGATGGCGCCATTGAACTCCAGCCTGGGTGGCACACTGAGACTCTAACTTAGAAAATATTTAATTTAATTTAAAAATAAAATAAAAATGCTCAGGCTAGAGGCCTCCCAAGGCTTTCTGAAGAACTTTCAGATAAGTTCAGGGCATCTTGTATTACATTCTCAGATGATTCTAACACACAACTCTCTCCAAGACAGACCACTGTGTTGGAAGGTAGGTACTTGGGGTGCGTTCCTGCTTGGCCACCTTATTGCCCAACAGAACATTATATATCCTAAATGAAGGGTACCCACTAAAGTACAACTCCACAGGCAACAACATACACAGTATTCAAAGCTTCGAGACTCAAGTGTTCCCCAATTCAATCCTCAAAAACTTTTTTTCAATTATTATTGTTTTTTTTTTTTTGAGTTGGAGTCTCACTCTGTCACCCAGACTGGAGTGCAGTGGCCGCTTCCGGACACCACAGCCTCGACCTGCTGGGCTCCAGCGATCCTTCCGCCTCAGCCTTCCAAGTAGCCGGAATTACAGGCATGCGCTACCACGCCCGGCTGATTTTTTTATTTATTGTAGAGATGAGGTCTCGCTGCCCAGGCGGGTCTCGAACCCGCGG
>NW_007052016.1:125258-135153 GCF_000164805.1 Carlito syrichta | reverse complement strand
CCACTGCACTCCAGTCGGGGTGACAAGGTAAGACTCCAACTCAAAAAAAAAAAAAAAATTAAATCAAAATAGTTCCCCCCAAGTAAAGATGCTCATTTGTTTTGTTTGTTTGTTTGTTTTTGAGTTGGAGTCTCACTGTCGCCCAGGCTGGAGTGCAGTGGCATGCTCACGGCCACCACAGTCTTGACCTGTAGGGCTCAGGCGATCCTTTTGCCTCAGCCTTCCAAGTAGCTGGAACTATAGGCGCACGCCATCACAGCCAGTCAATTTTTTGATTTATTGCAGTGATGAGGTATCACCAAGTTGCCCAGGCTGTTCTCGAACCCCTGGACTCAGGCAATCCTCTCACCTCGGTCTCCCAAAGTGCTGGGATTACAAGCTTGAACCTCCATGCCTGGTAAGATGCTCATTTTTTTATGTTACTTATCTAAGGTTAAAGCCAAAAATATTAAAGCTTTCAATGGCCACTAATTTTTTTTTCTGAGTTGGAGTCTTACTCTATCGCCCAGGCTGGAGTGCAGTGACACGTTCACGGCCACCGCAGCCTCGACCTGCTGGGCTCAGGCGATCTTTCCGCCTCAGCCTTCCAAGAAGCTGGAACTACAGACACGTGCCACCACGTTCAGCTCTTTTTTTGATTTATTGTAGATATGAGGTCTCGCCAAGTTCCCCAGACTGGGTTTGAACCCATGGGTTCAGGCAGTCTTCTCACCTCTGCCTCCCAAAGGGCTGGGCTTATAGGCTTGAGCCACTGTGCCTGGCCCCACTAATTGACTTACCTGGGCAGACTTGCTTATCTTTAGACTCACCTCTACCTGAGAGAACAAGAAATCTCGGCTATAGAAGTACAGATGGAGATGCCATTAAGACAGACACGTGAGGAAATTCCCCAGTTCTGAGAAACTTGGCCTCCGGAGGATGCGTCCTATCAAGGCCCATTAGGATTAGGCCGCATTCCTGGAGGCCAGAGGCTGGAACTCTTTTGAACTGTAGAGTCATTTCTGGAACCCACGGGCTAGTGAAACGCTGGGTCCTCATATCCTTCCCCCCGACTCCCAAACCCAATGTCAGTAGGCTTGTTTACTCAAGCCTATTCCAACAGTGGTAACACATTCCCGTTTACTCATCAACTCTTCTGCTGACTCCTGTTGGCCTCTAAAGAGGCAAGTCTTGTTAAGGCTGGTGTCTCTACAGAGCAGCTTTCATGCAGGGCGATCCTTTTGCCTCGCATGTTCTGTTGGGCAATAAGGTGGCCAAGCAGGAATGCACCCCAAGTACCTACCTTCCAATACAGTGGTCTGTCTTGGAGAGAGTTGTGTGTTAGAATCATCTGAGAATGTAATACAAGATGCCCTGAACTTATCTGAAAGTTCTTCAGAAAGCCTGGGGAGGCCTCTAACCTGAGAATTTTTATTTTATTTTTAAATTAAATTAAATATTTTCTGAGTTAGAGTCTCAGTGTGCCACCCAGGCTGGAGTTCAATGGTGCCATCATGGCTCACCGCAGCCTCGACCTCCTGGGTTCAGGCGAACCTTCTGCCTTGGTCTTTCAAGTGGCTGGAACGACAGGCACACACCATCATGCTGGCTAATTTTTTTTTTTTTTTTTTTTTTTTTTGAAACACTGCCTGGCAATGTTACCTGCCAAGACCTTCCACTGTGCCTCCCACGTGGACCTGCTGATTCTCACTCTGGAAAGCTTCCCCCATCCATATCATCATAACTGACCACACCATTGACCTCTCCCCAGGGCACAGTTTCCCACCTTCCAAGGTGACCGGCTGTCTGGCTGATAACTCAGTCCTATCTGTAAATTAATACCAGCAATGATAAGATACAAAGCGCAATGGTTCCTACGGCTTTTTTTTTCTTCGAGTCAGAGCTTCGTTGTCACCCAGGCTGGAGTACAGTGGCACGATCACTGCTCAGTGCAGCCCCAGCCTCCTGGGCTCAGGCGATCCTCCCCTCCTCAGCCTCCCAAGTAGCTGGGACGACAGGTGTGAGCCACTGCACCTGGCTAATTTGTTTTTATTTCTTGTAGAGAAAGGCTCTTGCTTCGTTGCCCAGGCTGGTCTCGAACTTCTGGACTGAAGCGATGCTCCGACCTTGGCCTCCCCAAGTGCTGCGATGTGTGAGCCACTGCAGCCGGCCTCCTGTGACATTAACAACACTGTGGAAAACTCTCAACTCTCTCTCTCTCTCTCTCTTATGAATGAGAAAAGAAAAAAAGTGGAAAAAAAAGATTAAAACAAAAAAACAACACTATGAGTTGGGCTGAACTGTTTCCACTCTAAAAGAACTGCGAAGTGTGAAGAGATGGGATCAGAATAAAGGACTGTCTGCTCCCAAAGCCACGCTTGTCTGGGAACCCCAGAGAGGTTTCACACTTGCTGCAACCACCCCCTCCCAAAGGGGCCTTGTCTTAGGTCCCTCTGGAAGTTACCATCTAAGGCGTTGTTTCCCAAATTTGGCCAATTCCTGGAGCTCAAATTAAAAACAAAGGCTCCCGAGGCACAGAACAGATGCCGGAATTCAAGTCCTCAGCCCAGAGGTCAGGGAAGCTGCAGCACTTGTTTTTGGTCCTGTTTATTTTCGAGTTGGAGTCTCTCTCTGTCACCCAGGCTGGAGTGCAGTGGTGTCATTACAGCTCACTGCAGTCTTGACCTCTTGTGTTCCAGACATCCTCCCGCTCCTCAACCTCCCAAGTAGCTGGGACTATAGGCACACGTCACCATGCCTGGCTCATTTTTTGACTTTTTGTAGAAACAAGGCCTCACGATGTGGCCCAGGCTGGTCTCAAACTCCTGGGCTTGGGTCATCCTCCTGCCTTGGCCTCCCAAAGTGCTGAGATTACCAGCGTAAGTCACCTCACCTAACCAAAGCTGCTTTATTTTTTTTTGTTTGTTTGTTTTTTTTGTGAGTTGGAATCTCACTCTGATGCCGAGGCTTGAGTGCAATGGCATAGTCGTGGCTACGGCAGCCTCAACCTGCTAGATTCAGGCAATCCTTCTGCCTCAGACTTCTAAGTAGCTGGGACTGCAGGCACGTGCCACCATGCCCAGCTAGTTTTTTGATGCACCGTACAGATGTGGTGTCACCAAATTGCCTGGGCTGGCCAAGCTGCATCTTTAATAGGGACCCCATGTAGGAACCACCAGCATAGTGGAGGAAACTCCTTATCAGTAGGAAAAACAAGAGGGAAATGGGGTAGACTTCCCATCCTGGGGCTTGTTCTCGCCTAGTTCAGCAAATAATCCAACAATATGAGTGGGGATTGTTATCATCTAAGGCGATCTGGGCTCAGGCAACCCTGCCCTCCTCAGCCTCACGAGTAGCTGGGACGACAGGCTACTTTTTTTTTATTATTTCTTGTAAAGAAGGGCTCTTGCTTCGTTACCCAGGCTGGTCTTGAACTTCTGGACTGAAGCAGTGCTCCAACCTCCGATCTAAGGCAAGTTAGACGATCTGAATTTGCACCTGGCTCCCCTGCTTCTATACTTTGCAAGCCTGGAGGAATTACCTAACTTCTCTGTGCCCTGGCTTTCTCACTTACAAAATGAGGATATTAATTGTTAATGACCACCTAAAGATGCGGTCTGAAGTTTTTTGGGGGAAGGGTTGGAGTCTCACTCTTGTCACCCAGGCTAGAGTGCAGTGGGACACTCATAGTCACTGCAGCAGCGACTTGCTGGGCTCAGGTGATCCTTCTATCTCAGCCTTCCAAGTAGCTGGAACTGCAGGCGCACACCACCACCCCCGGCTAATTTTTGTGATTTATTGTAGAGACGAGGTCTCGCCAAGTTGCCCAGACTGGTCTTGAACCCCTGGACTCAGGCAATCCTCTCGTCTCAGCCTCCCAAAGTGCTGAGATGACAGGCTGAGCCACCGCACCCAACCCAGAATTTTTATTTGTATTTGTACTTATTGATTTATTTTTAGTTGGAGTCTCACCTTTGTTGCCCAGGATGGAGGGCAGTGGCATGCTCGTGGCCACCGCAGCCTCGACCTGCTAGGCTCAGGCAATCCTCCTGCCTCAGTCTCCCAAGTAGGTGGAAGTACAGATCCATGCCACCATGCCCGGCTAATTTTTTTGATTTATTGTAGAGACGAAGTCTTAGCAAGTTGCCCGGGCTGGTCTCGAACCCCAGGCTCAGGCAATCCTCTCACCTCGGTCTCCCAAAGTGCTGAGGTTATAGGTATGAGCCACCGCACCTGGCCAGCCCAGAATTTTTAAATATGATTCTTAGTATAGTGTCCAGCACTTAGTAAACTTTCAACAAATAGTAGTTGTTATTATGATGTTAGATAATAATATCAAATAATACTAATAAAGCTCAGGTCTATAAAATGCTTATAGCACAAAATAATACACATCTGAAATATGCTAGGCATTGTGTAGAGTGCTTCACATATAATTTTTTTTAATTGTTTATTTTAGGCCGGGTGTGATGGCTCACATCTATAATCTCAGCACTTTGGGAGGCTGAGGTGAGAGGATTGCCTGAGCTCACAGGTTCAAGACCAGTCTGGGTAACTTGGTGAGACCAAATTTCATTTCTACAATAAATCAAAAAATTAGCGAGGCGTGGTGACACACGCCTGTAGTTCCAGCTCCTTGGAATGCTGAGGTGGGACGATCACCTGAGCCCGGTAGATCATCGCTGGGATGGCCATGAATGTGCCACTGCCCTCCAGCCTAGGCCATAGAGTGAGACTCCAACTCAAAAAAAAAATCGTTTAAGCCGGGCTGGGTGGCTCAGCCTGTAATCCCGTGCCTTTGGGAGGCTGAGGTGAGTGGATTGTCTGAGCCCGCGGGTTTGAGACCAGCCTGGGCAACTTGGCGAGACCTCATCTCAACAATAAATCAAAAATCAACCAGGTGTGGTAGCGCGCGCCTGTAGTTCCGGCTACTTGGAAGGCTGAGGCGGAAGGATCACCGGAGCTCAGCAGGTCGAGGCTGCAGTGGCCGGGAGCGGCGACTGCACTCCAGTCTGGGCGACAGAGTGAGACTCCAACTCAAAAAAAAATGAAAAAAATAAAAATAAAAAAAAGATCTATTCTCTGAGCAAAGAGAATACAGTATGTTATTGTTAACTAGCGTCACCAAGCTACACATGACATCTCCAGAACGTATGCATCTTATAACTAAAAGTTTATAACCTTTGACCATTTCCCCTTGTCCCCACCTCTAAGAAGCCCCCATTTGAAGATGACTGAGTACTCTTGCTTACAAAATGCTTTACCTTTTCAGAGATGGCTTCATATGTTGTCATGTTCATTTCCTGAAAACAGCCCTGTGGGGTAGCAGGGCAGATAATGTTATTACTTTCAAGTTTAAATTGATGTTTAAACAATTTGTCTAAGGTCACATGACAGACTCAGATACAGTTGCCTTTAAACATATCCAGAAAATCGGTGACATATGCAGGCACTGAGTCTTCTCTTTTCATTCTCTAATCTCAGCACCACCAGGAAATAAATAAACTGGCAGAATGTCATATATAAACCAACATTTTGCGAGAAGAATAGAGCACCTGGTGTGCTATGTGGAAACACATACCTGCTGCCTTTCAAACTGCTCTGAAATGACAGAAAAATCTTGTCATGAGATAGCAGACCCTGCGAACTCCTGGTTTCAGCCTAGAAGGCAGAACACAGGGACACAGGAAAGAAAAATCATGTGGGCTTTTAGTTGCCCAGACACCTCCAAAGACACCTTCAAACTGGAAGTCATAAAAGTGAATTTGGCTCCCTCTTTAAAGCCTGTGGACCCAACTGGATTTACTGCTTGAGTGCAGGAAACTTTACCAAGATTATGGAAACAGAAAAGAATTCGAGATTAACACATACTGTACATTTCAGTACAGGTGGCAGGACAATTAGAAATCTAGTTAAGCTATAGAAAATCTTCATAAACCGGGGAGGGATTTAGGTCTTGGTATACTTTGGTGTAACCCATCATCAGGTGCATGTTGCACTCAGTCTCCCTGCATCCAGACTCCCCAGGTGCGGGGCAGATGATGTAAAGGAGAAGAATAAAGAAGCGATTTTCTCTGATCCGTCTTTTGTGCGGAGCAAACAATTAGGTGGCACCAGGGCCTGCAAGGCGTACTGAGCCGTCAGTGTGCTGAGAGTTTCATGCTTTCTTTTAAAAGTAATTAAGAGCATTCTCGAGAAATCAAAAACAGCTAAGGCAAAAGAAAGAAAAAACATTCAAAAGCAAAGTCTACCCTTGACCATGGTTGCTCCAGCCATCTCGTTGACATATTCTCTGAAATAATATCTTTTAACTGACCGAGAATTGAGCAAATGTCTGCCTATCTGTAAAATCTATTTTGCTTCAACTATGCCAAATCAAGGGCATTATTTTGTTTTGTTTCATTTTGGGGTTTTTTTGAGTTGGAGTCTCACTCCGTCGCCCAGGCTGGAGTGCAGTGGCACATGCACGGCCACCCCAGTGTCCATCTGCTGGGCTTAGGTGATCCTTCCACCTCAGCCTTCCAAGTAGCCAGAACTACAGGCGCACGCTACCACGCCTGGCTAATTTTTTTGATTTATTGTAGAGACGAGGTCTCGCCAAGTTCCCTGGGCTGGTCTTGAACGCACGGGCTCAGGCAATCCACTTGCCTAGGCCTCCCAAAGTACTGGGATTATAGGCTGAGCCACTGAGCCCAGCCTGTTTTCATTTTAAGTCAGAGTCTCAGTCTGTCGCCCAGACTAGAGTGCAGTGGCACGATCATGGCTCAATGCAACCTCAGCCTCCTGGGCTCAAGCGGTCTCCCCCCTTATCCTCCCTAGTAGCTGGGACTACAGGTGCATGCACCATGAAGAATATTTTGTATGTAATCTTTTTTTTTTTTTTTAAAGCTCCATGAATACGCCTGCCCATATATGTAATCCTAACCAAGGTTTTGCACACTCTTTCTAAATGCCAGAGAATGAACTGTTTAGACTTTGGGCCACATGGTCACTGCGTCCTCTACTCAGCATCAAATCAGCCAAGGGTAATATGCAAAATGTATGGGAGAGCCTATGTTCTGGCAAACCTTATTCATAGATACTGAAATTTGAATCTCATACACTTTTCATGTGTCATGAAAGAGCGCTCGTCTGATTTCTCCCAACCTTTAACAATGTAAAAATCTTTCTTAGGCCTGGCGCTGTGGCTCACACCTATAATCCCAGCACTTTGGGAGGTGGAGGTGAGAGGATTGCCTGAGAACAGCCTGGGCAACTTGGTGAGACCTCGTCTCTACAATTAAAAAAATTTTTAAAAAATAGCCGGGCGTGGTGGTGCATGCCTGTAGTTCCAGCTACTTAGAAGGCTGAGGCGGAAGGATCACCTGAGCCCAGCAGGTCGAGGCTGGGGTGGCCATGAGCATGCCACTGCCCTCCAGCCTGAGTGACAGAGTGAGACTCTAACTTAAAAAAACCCTTTCCTAGCTCTGAGGCTGTCGGAAAACAAGCAGCGTTGGGATTTGGCCCACGGCTGCAGCTTGCTGATTCCTGATCCAGACTTACTCTGCCTTCTGAAATCTCTTCTGGAGAGATTCCACTAACTGGAGGAGGACGGGGTTCTCCAGTCTGTGGGGAGGATCTGTTTCCGACTTGCCAGGCCCAAGTCCTTTCTTTCAGACATTCTGACCTCCTGTCCCACATGTTGGACTCTGTAATCAGCCACCCCTCCAGTGTCACTTGAACCCCTCAGATGGGATCCCTTCTGCCTGATGATTCTTGTTCCCAAGCGAGGATAAAACATAATGGAATACACACAAATCGCCTCTGAAGAGGCTTAGAAATGAGAGACCCAAGTCTCTCAACCCAGGTCACTAATTGCCCAGTTACTGCCAGCTGGGCAGATATATATGTTTGCCCAGAAACAGCTTGGAGAGATTAGACCAGGCGCCAGAAGTTGTATCTCCTGACCCAGAGGACTGAGGAAAGGAATCCCCCTGCCCTCTTTATCAGGGATTCACGTGGGTGGAATGAAAGACGCTTTAGGGTACTTTGGGACCAGATTTTTACTGACTTCGGCAGTCTCCTAAATGAGGGCCAGAAAGCACATCTTGAATGCCAGAAAAGGGAGTTTCCTGCCGAGAGAGTTTTGCAAATCTTTTGTAATTCCAACCGAGCTCTAAGGATTGTGCCCAGCGCCTGAGAGCAGAAATCCCACCCAGACCTGCTGTGGCGAGGACCAGCCTCCCGGTAGACCTCAAGCTGAAAGGCAAACCTACGAAAAAAGAGGGTTTTGCTTGGTCTGAGGGCAGGCACACCACTGACGGGGAGGCCCTGGGTGGGACGTGAACAAAGAGAGCCGTGGTCTCCCGGATCCCAGGCCTGGAGGGGGGCAAATAAAAAGGCGGGGCCCAGAAAGCACCCATGATAGGGCCGCCTCCCTCCACCGCCCTCCCTGCCCAAGAAGGATATAGATTCACTGGGAGCGAACAAGTTCAGATTCCTGCGTCTTGGGGTGGAGCTCCGCCACATCCCCTCTCTGTCCGCAGGCTAGGACACTGGGCCTCAGGTCCAGACAGCAAGAGGACGGAGGCAGGAAGAAGGGAGGTCAAAGCAGGCCCTGCTCCTCCGGAGAGAGAGATGGGCATCCAAGGCCTGGGCCTTACAGAAGCAGCTGTATCCAGGTGCTGTGTTGGTCTGGCCAGCCCTGAGCCCTGCTCTGTGTGGTTTTGCAGGTTTTAGGGGATTCTTTTGGGTTGGGTGGCGGGCTGTTGTCTGGTTGTTTCCAGTAGTGGGAAACAGTCTCAAAAACAAGTCAAACTTCTGTCATCCCAGCACTTTGGGAGGCTGAGGCGAGAGGATTGCCTGAGCCCAGGGGTTCGAGACCAGCCTGGGCAAGACCTCATCTCTACAATAAATCAAAATATGAGTCAGTCATGGTGGTGAGCGCCTGTGGTTCCGGCTACTTGGAAGGCTGAGGTGGAGGGATCACTGGAGCCCAGGAGGTCGAGGCTGCGGTGGCCGGGAGCGTGCCAGTGCACTCCAGCCTGGGCGACAAGTGAGAGTCCCACTTAAAATAAACAAAGCACAAGCCAACCGTGCAGTCCTTTTTCCTTGCAAAAGCCCGGGTGGCAATCAGAGGAAGGAGTTTATTATTCTGATAGGAATCAATTATCAGCTGTTTGCAGGGGACAAGCAAAAGCCCTGAGGGGAAGGGTCCTTTCTCTGCTGGAGACTGAATTCAGGAGATAGTTTAGCCTGGTAAGTGTTCCTAAACACTGGTCAGAATGCAAAGATGAGGCCACAGTAAACAAATAGTATGCTTTTCATTTTTCAAAAGATGAAACTGAGGCCTAGAGGTTCAAGAAAGATTTGCAACCACTGAGTGACGGAGCTTATTAGGATCAATAAGCAGAGGGGGAGGAAAGAAAGAAAAAGAAAATATAGTGAAATGTAAAAATTAAACAGAACAAAACAGCAAAGAAGAAAAATAGCTTAGGATATGACAGAAGTTAGACAAACCTATGTGTTGGGATCCTAAATGTGGGTGTGTAAACTCAGTCAAGACACTGTGTGAAAGCAACACAACTAAAATAAATGGACCCTAAAAGGTTGCAGTCAGAAGACAGGTACAAAGGTATTATGCAAATGTTATTGAGAAAACAGCAAGATTATGTGAGAGGCCAGGCGCAGTGGCTGACGCCTATAATCCTAGCAGTTTGGGAGGCTGAGGTGAGAGGATTGCCTGAGCCCAGGAGTTCGAGACCAGCCTGGGCAACTTGGCGAGCCCTCGTCTCTACAATAAATCAGAAAATTGGCCAGGCGTGGTGACACATGCCTGTAATTCTACCTACTCGGAAGGCTGAGGCGGAAGGATCGCTGGAGCCCAGCAGGTCAAGGCTGCAGGGGCCGGGGGCGGCCACCGCACCCCCGGCCGGGG
>NW_007052016.1:119384-125229 GCF_000164805.1 Carlito syrichta | reverse complement strand
ACTCCAGTCTGGGCGACAGAGGGAGACTCCAACTCAAAAAATAAAAAAATAAAATAAAGTTTCTTGAAGAAGAAAAAAATTAATTAATTAATTAATTAGTTAATTAATTTCTATGGATTCCAACTGCCCTCTTTGTTTTGAGCGCTGTTTCCTTTCTCAATGGACTTGAAACGCCACCTTGATAATGTTTTGAATTCCAGTGTGTAGATGGGTCCCTTTATGGAAAAATCTCCAAACTATCTCCTTGATCCACTTATATTTTCTCTTTTTTTCTAGATGCCTATTTTGCTTTTGGCTATTTTTATTTTCCTGCCTGATAGCGTGCTGTTTTAGAGTTTATGACTGTTATATCTTAATAACTAGTCGGAGGGAATAATAACACACACAAATACATATAATATGTTTATACATTTATATAATATTTCTTTCTTTCTTTCTCTCTCTCTCTCTCTCTCTCTCTCTCTCTCTCTCTCTCTCTTTCTTTTTTAGTTGGAATCTCTGTAACCCAGGCTGGAGTGCGGTGGCATACTCGTGGCTCACCACAGCCTCACCCTGCTGGGTTCAGGTAATCCTCCTGCCTCAGCCTCCCAAATAGCTGGGACTACAGGCACATGCTGCCACACCTGGCTAGTCAAAAAAATTCTTTTTGTAGAGATGCAGTCTCACTATATTGCCCAGTCTATGCTTAACTCCTGGGACCAAGTCATCCTCCTGCCTCGGCCTCCCAAAGAGCTGGATTACAAGTGTAAGCCACTGCTTCTCACATTTTTAACTTTTTTAGGGCTAGTCAAGTGCAGTCATGAGAAGTGAAGGAAGCGTAGAGTAGGAGTTCTACCTGTAACTGACTATAATAAACAACCAACTGAGACGGCTCATACCTTCGAACCAGCCTATTTCTTCTTTTTCAAAATGGTGTTGTGTATTTTTTCCTCCAGCTAATCCTGGGTTTGACTGGTGACGTTTTACAAATTCTTTTGGCGCTCAAGTTTATTGTTTTGGCAAGCAGTGACATCTACATGTTGAGTTTTTCTATTCAAGAATGTGACCATTTTGTTGTTTTGTTTGTTTGTTTTTGTTTTTGTTTTTTTTTTAGTTGGAGTCTCACTCTGTCGCCCAGACTGGAGTGCAGTGGCTGCTCCTGGCCACCGCAGCTTCGACCTGCTGGGCTCCAGTGATCCTTCCGCCTCAGCCTTCCAAGTAGCTGGAATTACAGGCGCGTGCTACCACACTCAGCTAATTTTTTATTTTATTGTAGAGATGAGGTCTCGCCTGCCCAGGCGGGTCTCCAGCCCGCAGGCTCAGGCAATCCACTCACCTCAGCCTCCCAAAGACGTAGGATTACAGGCTGAGCCACCGAGCCCGGCTTTTACAGGTTTTTGTTTGCTTGTTTTTGTTTTTTTGAGTTGGAGTCTCACTCTGTCGCCCAGGCTGGAGTGCAGTGACATGCTCCCAGCCACCACAGCCTCAACCTGCTAGGCTCAGGTGATCCTTCTGCCTCAGCCTTCCTAGTAGCTTGAACTACAGGCATGTGCCACCACTCCTGGCTAGTTTTTTTTATTTATTCTAGAGATGAGGTGTCACCAAGTTGACCATGCTGGTCTTGAACATGTGGGCTCAGGCAATCCTCTCACCTCAGCCTCCCAAAGTGCTAGGATTATAGGTGTGAACCACTATGCCCGGCTGATTTTACAGTTTTTTGTTTTGTTTTGTTTTTTGAGTTGGAGTCTCACTCCGTCGCCCAGGCTGGAGTGCAGTGGCATGCTCTTGGCCACCCCAGAGTCCATCTGCTGGTTCCAGGGATCCTTCCACCTTAGCCTTCCAAGTCCCTGGAACTATGGGCATATGCTACCATGCCCACCTATTTTTTAAAAATTTATTGTAGAGACAAGATCTCGCCAAGTTGCCCAGGTTGGTTTCGAACCTTCGGGCTCAGACAATCCATTTGCCTCGACCTCTCACAGTGCTGGGATTACAAACTGAGCCACCAAACCCGGCTTTTTTTTTTTTTTTTTTTTAATGGAGTCTCGCTATGTTGCCCCTACTGATGTTGGTTCCCCGGCCTCTTGTAATTCTCCCACCTTGGTGCTGGGACCACAGGCGTGAGCCACCACACCTGGCCTTGTTTATGATTTGTCCTGACAAGTCAACTCTACTCAGTGTTGACCAGTGTAAGTTGCAGTGTAAAATTTATCACTGTTTTTGTCTTTAATAGGAATATTTGTAAAATGTTCTTGGTCCCTGGTAAAAACATCATCAATTAAGGAATGTTTCTTCTATTCCTGGCTCAGTAAGAAATAGGTGTGTTGATATTCACTATTTTATTTAGCTTTTTTTTTTTTTTTGAGTCAGTTTCTCACTCTATTACCAAGACTGGAGTGCGATGGCATGCTCACGGCCACTGCAGCCTCAACCTGCTGGGCTCAGGCCATCCTTCCACTTCAGCCTTCCAAGTAGCTGGAACTACAGGCATGCACGACCATGCCCGGCTGATTTTTTAATTTATTGTAGAGACGAGGTCTCACTGTGTTGCCCCGGCTGTTTTCAAACATGAGGGCTCAGGCAGTCCTCTCACCTCAGCGCCTCACAAAGTGCTGGGATTATAGGCGTGAGCCACTGAGCCCAGCTTTTTTTGTTTTTTGAGTTGGGGGTCACAATCTATCACCCAGGCTGGATGCCGTGGCATGATCATAGCTCACTATAGCCTTGACCTCCAGGGCTCAGGCGTGCCTTCAGCCTCAGCCTCTCAAGTAGCTGGGACTACAAAGTAAGCCACCACATCCAGCTACTTTCAAAAAATCTTTTGTAGAGACAAGGTGTCTCTTTGTGCCTAGGCTGGTCTCAAACTTCTGGGCTCAAGCAATATTCCCACCTTGGCCTCCCAGAGTGCTGTGATTCTAGGTGTGAACCATCACATCTGGCCTTTGTTTAGTTTTTGTTGTTGTTGTTGTTGTTGTTTTGAGTTGGAGTCTCACTCTGTCACCCAGACTGGAGTGCAGTGGCTGCTCCTGGCCACTGCAGCCTCGACCTGCTGGGCTCCAGCGATCCTTCCGCCTCAGCCTTCCAAGTAGCTGGAACTACAGGCGCACGCTACCACACCCGGCTAATTTTTGATAGAAATGAAGTCTCGCCAAGTTGTCCAGGCGGGTCTCAAACCCGCAGACTCAGGCAATCCACTCACCTCAGCCTCCCAAAGTGATGAGATTACAGGGTGAGCCACCGAGCCTGGCTTGTTTCATTTTATAGATGGTAAATTTTGACAAATAATATTTCAGCATATGCTCGTTTCTCTTATTCTCTTAATATGGTCAGTCACATTAATACATTTTCTGATACTGAACCATCCTTGAATAACTAGAATCAACCTTATTTTGCCATGATATGTCATGTTTAAAATACATTGCTGAATTCGATCTAATAATAAGACTTCTTTGAGAACTTTGAAGGATCTGTTATTTTCATCCTGCTTGGATGCTAACAAGCTAGCCTGCTGTAATATCATATATGTTGACAAAATACATGAGACTCCTGGGTCAGAGACAAAGGACTGTTACTCACAGCATAGCAAGCAGCATAAGCATCAAATTTTCCTTGGTTTCCCTTACCCCACAAGTCCCACAGGCACCAAGTGAAAGGGCCAAGTTCATGCTACACACATAGTAGGCTGTGTCATACCTGAGGACTCCATGCTTAGGGAACCTGGATCGTTTATAAAGAGAAGTAAGCAATGCTACCGGAGGGAGACATTATTTTGATTATACTAGACAGCAAGCAAATCTGTCCTCTTTTCTGTATAGAGGTTCTATGAGTATCTTCCAAGGTTTTTGACTACCAAAAACATCCTTGAAAATATAGTCAGGAACAAAAGGGTTGTTTGGACATCTGTTTGTGAAACACACAGAAACACAAGGACCCATGGAGTCTGCCTCCCAACAGAATCTCATATACATTGGCATATATCCGTAAGTGAAATTTATCTGTATATTTCTTTTGGACAGCTATTCAGTTTAAGAAGTGTCAGTATTTTGCTAGGTCCTAGAAAGAATTAATAAGTTGTCATACTTGTATATGTTTGAAGGAAACATAGGGCTAATATGGTCTTCAAAACATTGTAGAGCTTACTCATAGAAACTGTCTTGCCTGTGTGCCATTTCAGTTGTATGTTTTTTTGCTATCATTTGAATTGCTTCTGGGGGCATTGATCTGTTTAGGACGTTTTTTGTTGTTGTTTTTTTTTCGAGTCAGAGTCTCTCTCACTCTGTTGCCCAGGCTAGAGTGCAACGGCACACTCACTGAGCTTGCTGGGCTCAGATGTCCAAGTAGCTGGAACCACAGGTGTGTGCCACGATGCCTGGCTAATTTTCTGACTTATTGTAGAGACAAAGTCTCACCATGTTGCCCACGCTGGTCTCGATCCCATGGGCTCAGGCAGTCCACTCGCTTCAGCCTCCCAAAGTGCTGGGATTACAGGCTTGAGCCACTGTGCCTGTCCTGTTTAGGACTTCAAAAACAATGGAGGGCACATAACATCAATTAGGGTACCCACACTTTGCCTGTGTGATGGCCACGTATGTACCCAACCCTCATTTGTACCCTACATTTTAAAAATAAAATAATTAAAAATAAAAAATATATTTATTTGTTTGTTTATTTGTTTTTGGAGATAGAGTCTTGCTCTGTTGCCCAGGCTGGAGTGCAGCAGTGCAATCATAGCTCACTGCAGGCTTCATCTTCTGATCTCAAGCAATCCTCCTGCCTTGCTTCCTTAAAGTGCTGGGATTATAGGCGTGAGCAAACACACTTGGCCGTGTTCAGGGCTTCTACCTCATCTGTGTCAGTTTGATTAGTTAACACAGTCTAGAAATTCTCCTATTCATGTAGGTTTAATTATTTATTGTTATATAGTCTCCAATATCTAGGAATTAACTAATTTATGCTGTTTTTTAAACGGGGAACATTGTAGAATTTGCTTCAAATTTCATTATTTTATTTTATTTTATTTTATTTATTTATTTATTTTTATTTCTTGAGTTGGAGTCTCACTCTGTCACCCAGACTGGAGTGCAGTGGCCGCTGCCGGTCACCGCAGCCTCGACCTGCTGGGCTCCAGCGATCCTTCCGCCTCAGCCTTCCAAGAAGCCGGAGCTACAGGCGTGCGCTACCACTCCTGGCTGATTTTTTGGTTTATTGTAGAGATGAGGTCTCACTGCCCAGTCGGGTCTCGAACCCGCGGGCTCAGGCAATCCACTCACCTCAGCCTCCCAAAGGCGCAGGATTACAGGCTGAGCCCCCGAGCCCGGCTGTAATAATTTTCTAGGTAGACTCACGCAACCCTGGATTCCACTCTCACACAGACTAAATAACATGGAGATATCAGAAACCTTTGGCATAGGAAAGATGCGAGATTCATCATTCCTTCATAGGTACACTGAGTTTTCCAGTTAGGCAAGCGTAGAAACGGAAGGGTTTGGATATGAATAATATATTACTAAAATAATCTGGTTGGGCGCAGTGGCTAATGCCAATAATCCCAGCACTTTGAGAGGCTGAAGTGAGAGGATTGCCTGAGCCCACGTGTTCAAGACCAGCCTGGGCAACTTGGCAAGACCTCATCTCTACAATAAATAAAAAAATTGGCAGGGCATGGTAGCGCGTGCCTGTAATTCCAGCTACTTGGAAGGTTGAGGTGGAAAGATCACCAGAGTCCAGCAGGTTGAGGCTGCAGTAGCCGTAAGCATGCCACTGCACTCCAGCCTGGGCGACAGAGTGAGACTTCAACTAAAAAAAACAAAAAACAGCCGGGCTCGGTGGCTCAGCCTGTAATCCCACGCCTTTGGGAGGCTGAGGT
>NW_007052016.1:110930-119321 GCF_000164805.1 Carlito syrichta | reverse complement strand
AGCTTGAGCCCGCGGGTTCGAGACCCGCCTGGGCAGTGAGACTTCATCTCTACAATAAATCCAAAAATCAGCCGGGCATGGTAGCGCGTGCCTGTAATTCCGGCTACTCAGAAGGCTGAGGCGGAAGGATCGCCGGAGCCCAGCAGGTCGAGGCTGCGGTGGCCGGGAGTCGGCCACTGCACTCCAGTCTGGGTGACAGAGTGAGACTCCAACTCAAAAAAAAGAACAAAAAACTTAGCCCTGACTTATAGGTGTCTAGGCATGACATTCCAGCATCACCCAGAAGTGTCTGAGTTCAGCTCTACCTCTCCACACAGAAGCAGACCAGAAAGACAAGAGAGGAGGGAAATTGTCCCAGAAGACAAAACTTCAAGCAGTTGATTACATTTGCCTGAGAAGAGACAGTCCAAGAGAACCCTGAGCAGCAATTAATGGTCAATCATGTATTCCTTCTATAAATGTTTCTTTTTCTTTTTCTTTTTCTGACTTGGATTCTCACTCTGTTGTCCAGGCTGGAGTGCAGTGCCATGCTGATAGCCACAACAGCCTTGACCTACTGGGCTCAAGCAATCCTTCAGCCTCAGCCTTCCAAGTAGCTGGAACTACAGGCATGTGCTACCATGCCCAGCTAATTTTCTGAGTTATTGTAGAGATGAGGTCTCACCATGTTGCCCAGGCTGGTCTTAAAACTGTGAGCTCAGGCAATTCTCTCACCTTGGCTTCCCAAAGTGCTGGGATTACAGGCTTGTGCCACTGCGCCTGGCTGACAACAGATTTTTTATTTTATTTTTTAAGTTGAAGTGTCATTCTGTTGCCCAGGCTAGAGTGCAGTGACATGCTCATAGCCACAACAGCCTCGACCTGCTGGGCTCCGGAGATCCTTCCACCTCAGCCTTCCAAGTAGCCAGAACTACAGGCACGTGCCACCACGCCTGGCTAATTTTTGATTTATTGTAGAGACGAGGTCTCGCCAAGTTGCCCAGGCTGGTCTCGAACCTGTGAGCTCAGGAAATCCTCTCACCTTGGCCTCCCAAAATGCTGGGATTATAGACATGAGCCACCATCCTGGCCTAACAGATTTTTTAAAAAGGAAGAAAGAAACAAGCCCGGAGTCTACATCTGAAAGGATGGAGAGCTATCCTCTTTGCTCTGAATCAGCAAAGAAATTGTGCACTTCCGCCCAAGGCAAAAATAAAATGGCCAGGAAACCAAAAGGTGGAGCTCAGGACTTCTCTTAACTATACCAACTAAGAGACTTAGCAGTGTTTTGCATCTGTTCGAAAAGCTTTGGGCTCTACTAATTTAGAAGAACAAAGAACTGCTCACATAGAGGACACAATAATGATTCCAACTGAATTGGGATCTGAGACAGTCACTTGTACATTCTGAGATCTCAGGTAAGAAAGGAAGGAAGAGGCTGGGCTCGGTGGCTCAGCCTGTCATCCCAGCACTTTGGGAGGCCGAGGTGAGAAGACTGCCTGAGCCCGCGGGTTCGAGACCCACCCGGGCAACTTGGCGAGATCTCGTCTCTACAATAAATCAAGAAAAATTAGCTGGGCGTGGTAGCACACGTCTGTAGTTCCAACTATTTGGAAGGCTGAGGTGAAAGGATCCCTGGAGCTCAGCAGGTCGAGGCTGCGGTGACCGAGAGCGTGCCACTGCACTCCAGTCTGGGCAATGGAGTAAGACTACGACTCAAAAAAAAAAAAAAAAAGAAAGGAAGGTAGGAAAGGGGGAAAAAAAGAAATGGAAGGAGGAAAGGGAGGAAGACATTCAACGGGAAACAGTGTTAGTGGGTAAAGATGGATGAGAGACAGAAAATTTAGTCTCAAAGTAGGTTCCTACAAAATGCTTACTAACTACTTACTGATTAATAAGTAAAATTACTTATACATTAACTTCACAGTAAAGAAAACCTGGAAGCTACCATCTGTGTTAGGTTGGGCTGCCACATGAAATACCATGGACTAGGTAACGTAAAAAAACAGAAATTTGGCCGGGCACGATAGCTCAGTCTGTAATCCCAGCACTTTGGGAGGCTGAGGCGAGAGGATTGCCTAAGCCCACAGGTTCGAGACCAACCCGGACAATTTGGTGAGACCTCGTCTCTACAATAAACGAAGAAAAAGTAGCAAGGCGTGGTGGTGCACACCTGTAGTTCCAGCTACTTGGAAGGTTGAGGTGGAAGGATCACCTGACCCCAGCAGGTTGAGGTTGCAGGGGCAAGGAACATGCCACTGCACTCCAGCCAGGGCAACAGAGTGAGACTCCAACTAAAAAAAAAAAAAGACTGGGCATGTTGGCTCACATCTATAATTCCAGCATTTTGGGAGGCAGAGGTGAGAGGATCGCCTGAGCCCATAGGTTTGAGACCAGCCCAGGCAACTTGGCGAGCCCTCATCTCTACAATAAATGAAAAAGTTAGCTGGGCATGGTGGTGCGTGCCTGTAGTTCCAGCTACTTGGAAGGCTAAGGCAGAAGGATCACCTGAGTCCAGCAGGTCGAGGCTGCAGTGGCCGTGAGCAGCATGCCACTGCACTCCAGCCTGGGTGACACAGTGAGACTACAACTCAAAAAAAAAAAAAAAAATCAATGCTGGATAAATTAAACAGAATCCAGGGAGAAAAGAAAAGAGAAATCATGATCCAGAAGGTAGAGATAACAATATTTTGGAGGACGCAACTCAGAGAAACAAGATGAAACATGATACAGAGGTTAAATAAATAGAATGAGAAATAGGCATCTGCTAAAAAACATTCTATTGTATAAAATCTGAGCTCTTAAAAAAATAATAATAATAGGCCAGGCTCAGTGGCTCTGTCTGTCATTCCAGCGCTTTGGGAGGCTGAGGCAAGTGGATTGCCTGAACCTGCGGATTCAAGACCCACCAGGGCAACTTGGCAAGACCTCGTCTCTACAATAAATAAAAAACCATCCAGGTGTGGTAGCGCACACCTGTAGTTCCAGTTACTTGGAAGGTTGAGGCGGAAGGATCGCCGGAGCCCAGCAGGTCGAGGCTGCGGTGGCCGGAAGCGTGCCACTGCACTCCAGCCTGGGTGACAGAGTGAGACTGCGACTCAAAAAAAAATAAAAGAAAATAAAAAAGAATGAGAAATGTACCGTACATGTAATCATAGTGCCAGAAGCAGAAAATAGAGAATGGAGCGGAAGAAATATTTAAAGAGATAATGGCTCCAAATTTTCCAGAACAAACAAAAGGTAAGAGTCTACAGGGAGAGCAACATATACTAAGCAGGCTGAACAAAAATAAACTTGCCCTATAATGTGTTCATGGAACTGTGGCATCCCAAAGGCAAGTAGCACATCTCAAAAGCAGCCAGAGAGAGAAGACAGATCCTCTCCAAATAATGACAGTTATTCAGACAGCTGACAACAAAAGCCAGAAGACATGGAATAACGTCTCCAAAGAGTTGAGAGAAACAAACATCAATTCTGAGTTCTGAAAACCTATTATCTTTCACTACAAAGGCAAATGAAACATTTCTAGGCAATAAAATTATGGAGTGTATGCTTGAGAGAACATATAACATCATTATAAAGTTTTATTTAATAAATATCAGCTGTAAAAAGAAAGAAAGAGGCTGGGCACAGTGGCTCATGTCTATAATCCCTGCACTTTGGATTGCTGAGGTGAGAGGATGGCCTGAGCCCACTGGTTTGAGACCAGCCTGGGAAACTTGGTGAGACCTCATCTCTACATAAGTCAAAAAATTATCCAGGCGTGGTGGCACGTGCCTGTAGTTCCAGTTGCCTGGAAGGCTGAGGCGGAAGGATGGCCTGAGTCCAGTTGGTCGAGGCTGCGGTGGCCATAAAGGTGCCACTCCAGCCTGGGTGACAGAATGAGACTCCGACTCGAAAAACAATAATAATACTAAAAGTACTGTTTAAGGACAAGGACACAACTCCTTCCCATCCCCAGCACTCACACCCTCCCCACCAAAATCTACCCTGGAAACCATTAGAACTGTTCTTGTTGGCCGGGCTCGGTAGCTCAGCCTGTAATCCCAGCACTTTGGGAGGCCGAGATGAGTGGATTGTCTGAGCCCGCGGGTTCGAGACCCGCCTGGGCAACTTGATGAGACCTCATCTCTACAACAAATCAAAAATCATCCGGGCGTGGTAGCGCGCATCTGTAGTTCCAGCTACTTGGAAGGTTGAGGCGGAAGGATCACCAGAGCCCAGCAGGTCGAGGCTGCGGTGACTGGGAGCAACCATTGCACTCCAGTCTGGGTGACAGAGTGAGACTCCAACTCAAAAAAAAATAAAGAACAGTTCTTGTTATGCCATCTGTGCATTCAGTCATGTATCAAGAAGTTCAAGATTTCCCCAGCATTCCAAATCACTTGAACACTCATCCCTGTAAGCTTCTGTATTTTCCTTTATCTAATCTTACCCCTTTTCTCCTTATGCTTCCAATACTTCTTCTACCATTCTTACTTGTATTTTCTACTTTTTGTTGATGACTTGGGCGTCCCCTGTTTCTCTCAAAGCCCATATCCAGTGCCTTGGGCACTGATGCATTAGCAATTATATCAGGTCCTGTTTCAAAATATATCCGGAATCTGAACACTGCTCTTCCAGTGATCCAAACCATCACCATCTCCTAAGAGCCGCCCAACTGATTCCCTCATACATATCTAGATGTACATATTTGGTGTTATTTGGTGGTTCCGTCAGTATGACTGTCCCACCTTTTATCACGTTTGCTTTCCTTGGCTCTGGGACACATCGATCTCTTTGTCTTCCTTTCTGTTCTTTCCTTCTGTGCCTTCTTTGTAGAGTCATCCTCTTCCTCCCTGGCAATAAGTCAGCAAAGCTCTCAGGGAGTCTCTGATAAACCCTCTTCTTCCCTTGTTTCTCACTCTGCTTCCTATGTGATTTTATCCTAATCTACTGCCTCAATTAATGTTTCATTAATTTTGGGAAAATCCTCAGCCATGATTATGTCTCATATTTTTGTTTAAGTTACACATTTGTAATGGTTCTATCATCCTTGGACAGTCTGTTCTTTCTTTTCATTCTGTTTTTTCTTTGCATGTCAGTTTTAGAAGTTTCTATTGACATGTCTTCAAGATCACCGATTCTTTCTATGGCCATGTCCATTCCACAGATGAGCAAATGAACCCATCAAAAGCATTCTATACTTCTTGTATACTGCAGCTAATTTATGGCATTTCCTTCTTATTCCTTCTTGGAATTTTCATCTCTCCACTTGCATTCTTCATTTGTTCTTGCGTGGTGTCCACTTTTTCCATGACAGCCCTTAGCAGATTAATCATAGTTATTCTCATTTCCAGACATGATAATTCCAAAGTCTTGGTCATAGATGGGTCTCATTCTGATATCTGTTTTATCTCTTTTTTTTTTTTTTGAGTTGGAGTCTCAATCTGCCACCCAGACTGAAGTGCAGTGGCTGCTCCCGTCCACCGCAGCCTCGATCTGCTGGGCTCCAGCGATCCTTCCACCTCAGCCTTCCAAGTAGCTGGAACTACAGGCGCGTGTTACAACACCCAGCTAATTTTTTTATTTATTATAGTGATGAGGTCTCACCAAGTTGCCCAGGTGGGTCTCGAACCTGCGGGCTCAGGCAATCCACTCACCTCAGCCTCCCAAGGTGTGGGATTACAGGCTGAACCACCGAGCCCGGCTTGTTTTATCTTTTCAAATTGTGTGTGGGGGTTTTTTGGGTTTTTTTCCCTTTAGCAACCCTTATGATTTTTTTGTTGAAACCCAGAAATGATTTATTAGATTAAAGGAACTGAGATAGATAGGCCTTAAGTGTGAGCATTTATGATGATTTGGCAAGGAGTTAGGCTGTGTATACTGTCCTTTGCAGCTGTATGTGTTAGTGGCTAAAATTTCCTCTAATGTTCTCGTTTTTCTCTCTCCTATTTTTGTGGGGTTTCCCTAGAGACACCTTCTTAAAAAGAGTCTGAACTCTGCAGGGTTTTGTTTTTTTTTTTTGAGTTGGAGTCACTCTGTTGCCCAGACTGGAGTGCAGTGGTATACTCCTGGCTACCACAGCCTCAACCTACTGGGTACTGGCAATCCTTCCACCTCAGCCTTCCAAGTAGCTGGAACTATATAGGCACGTGCTACCACTCCCGGCTAATTTTTTATTTATTGTAGAGATGCGGTCTCGTCACATTGCATCTCTTCAAATTGTGTGTGGATTGCCTGAACCCGTGGGCTCAGGCAAACCACTCACCTTGGCCTCCCAAAGTGCTGGGATGACAGGCTGAGCCACTGAGCTCGGCCCCTTGCAGTTCTTTTAGCTATAATTCACTGTCCTTATTCAGGAACCTGAGTAATGTGGTGTAAGCTGTGGGAAAGTATATGGAGTCTGACAATTAAGTTTGTGAACTTGTCACCACGCGCTTACATTGGTAGCACTGTACAAACAACTCAGTGAAGTTTCATATCCTTTGCATATCCTTGTCTCACAGCTGTGTTCGTGCTGATGGTGGCAGTGTCTTGCTGAGTGGCGTTCATTATTGTTGTTGCATGTTTTTGTGTGCCATCGTGAAAATGTCAGAGCTTGAATTAGAGCAATGAACAAACACTAAATTTCCTGTTAAACTTCACAAGAGTGGAAGTGACATCAGGAACCTGTTAATTCAAGTTTATGGGAATAATGCCATGAAGAAAATGGCAGTGTACAAATGGATTAAACGATTTTTTTTTTGAGTTAGAGTCTCACTCTGTTGCCCAGACTGGAGTGCAGTGACTGCTCCCAGCCACCGCAGCCTCCACCTGCTGGGCTCCAGCGATCCTTCCGCTCAGACTTCCAAGTAGCTGGAACAACAGGCATGCGCTACCACGCCTGGCTGATTTTTTGATTTATTGTAGAGATGAGGTCTTGCTGCCCAGGCGGGTCTTGAACCCGCGGGCTCAGGCAATCCACTCACCTCAGCCTCCCAAAGGCACGAGATTACAGGCTGAGCCACCGAGCCCGGGCAGCAATTTTTTGAGGGGAAAGAAAGTGTCACTGATGAAGAGAAGTCAAGATGGCCAGTAACTGGGGGTTCACCTCATCAACAAGGGTGACTGTATAATGAACATTTGTATATCTAACCCTGAATTGTACCCCACATATTTAAAATTAAAATTTAAAAATAAAGATGGCCAGCCGGGCTCAGTGGCTCAGCCTGTAATCCCGCACCTTTGGGAGGCTGAGGTGAGCGGATTGCCTGAGCCCACGGGTTCAAGACCTGCCTGGGCAGTGAGACCTCATCTCTACAATAAATCAAAAATCACACGGGCGTGGTAGCACACGCCTGTAATTCCAGCTACTCGGAAGGCTAAGGTGGAAGGATCACCAGAGCCCAGTGGGTAGAGGCTGCGGTGGCCGGGAGTGGCCACTGCACTCCAGTCTGGGCGACGGAGTGAAACTCCAACTCAAAAAAAAAGATGGCCAGTAATGAGCAGAATTGACCAAACATTGTAAAAATTTGCTGAATTGTGCATCAAAATCATTGCCTGACTGGGAGAAGCATAGCAAACCAAATAAATATCGAGAGAGAAACCGGAAAATCTTTAACTGAAAATCTTGGCATGAGTAAAATGTGTGCCAAAATGGTCCTGAAAGAGCTCTTACATCACGACAATGCACCAGCTCACACAGCACTGTCTGGGAGGGAGTTTTTAGCCAGTCAACAAATAACTGTGTTAGAGCCGGGCTCGGTGGCTCAGCCTGTAATCCCACGCCTTTGGGAGGCTGAGGTGAGTGGACTGCCTGAGCCCGCAGGTTCAAGACCTGCCTGGGCAACTTAGCGAGACCTCATCTCTACAATAAATCAAAAATTAGCCGGGCATGGTAGCCTGCGCCTGTAGTTCCGGCTACTTGGAAGGCTGAGGCGGAAGGATCGCCGGAGCCCAGCAGGTCGAGACTGCAGTGGCCGGGAGTGCGGTTGAGAAGATTTTTTCTCCAGACTTTACCCCGAGAATTTGATAGCACTCCAGGAGGTCAAACTCAGTAAAGTGTGGGGATCTCCTAAGCCTGAACCCCAGAGTTTTAACTCTCAACCTTGTCCATGCTGAATCTCCAACAATCTGTGGATTACAGTTTAATCTCCCAGTCCTGGCTCCAGTAGCAAATTTCTATTTTTGATAAGATGCAATTCCCAGTCTCTATGTCTTTCTCTAGTTTTGGGGGCAGCAGTTTGTCCTGTGACTTCAAATCTTTGATGGAGCTAAATTGTTAGTTGATTTAGTATTTTTCCTTTTCTTTTCTTGAGTTGGAGTCTTACTCTGTCACCCAGGCTGGAGTGCAGTGGCACACCCCCGGCCACCGCAGCCTCAACCTGCTGGGCTCCGGCGATCCTTCCGCCTCAGCCTTCCAAGTAGCTGGAACCACAGGCACACACCACC